>NC_051156.1:215298039-215450479 GCF_013339745.2 Dermacentor silvarum | reverse complement strand
CCCTCTAACTTTTCAATACAACATACACACTTACTGCAGTCGATAAATAGTTAATTATTCAATTTTAGGTAATATTCGGCTGCTGACAGCAATAATTATCTCACTTTGTGTCCCCTTGGCCACATAACTTATTTGCCAGGTGGTCTTTACGTGCCTCCCAGTGCCTAATTTTAAGAAACACCATTAAAGCTTAATTTTGAACACCCGGTATATCTAGCCTGTATTGTTTCTTAAAATAAAATTTGGGATGATCTGTCACAGGTTTGTTATAAATGCGTAAGCACGGGTCCATCTTTGGAGTTCTGTTGGGACATCTTGATTTCCTTAAGAAGATTCTTTGTGTTCGGCTGAGACACCTTCGTTTGCTTTGGAGCTCCAACGCGGCAACCACTACGCTGGTTGTTTACGATATGCGAATCACCGCGTATGAAGAAGACTCACGACGCCACCTACAAGAACGATGTGGCCTAGTAGCCGCGAGCGCGAGCCAGCGTCTACATGTTTTGCTTCCCACGCGACGTCATCCTTTTACACAAGGCGCGCATCTGCTCCCGTTTCTCTAACCACGCGTGGTTAGCGGCCAACGCCCGCGCCCTGGCGTTGGCCGCTGACGTCACGCTCCCCCACTTCGCAGCCGCTGCTCGAGGCTTCGCCCCGCTCCGCGAGAACGGCCACTCAGATAAACGGATCCGACGGCTTTGAGCGTCCTATGCTTAATGTACGACAATAAAACTGCGAAGTTACAATTAAAAACTTGAGCGTACGAACCATACTGTGCTCGTACTGGATATTGTCAACGTGTAATTGTGATCACACTTCTTTCTGGGGTTTTACGTGCCAAAACCAGTGATCACACTGAGTGCTACAGTTTAAAAAAAAGTTGCCTATGCGAAGTTCTTAGTTTAGCTGTTAGTTGTTATTATTTATATATGAACACTTCAGCGAGAGATCTCTTTCATTAAGCAGGTTGGTCGCGGAACCGATGACTGCCAATGAGGCAACCGATGACACCCCAATCGGGAACTGAGTTGATCAGTTGCGAAGGCGCTCGCGCAGACATCTGCGTGCTTGGCAAAAGGCACGTCCCCTCGTTCATTCGACGCCACCGGTGGGAAGAGTAAGGCACGGCCGGCGCCAGGAGGTCCAAGGTGTTCATGAGAAAAAATAACTACGGCAACTTCGCGACACCACACCCCTACGGAATACAACTAAGCTTGTGAGCGAGCTAGCTTTACTTCTACATGGCTCATACCACTGGTACTCGCGAAAAATAATTTTGAAGAATGCTGGTGGCGATACTTTTTTTTTGCGACAGGGCCATCCCCCTGTCAGCGAGGGGGCGATGCAGAAATCTGAGGGGGGGGGGGGTCAGGACATCCGGACATCCCCCCTGGATCCGCGCCTGGGTCCGAAATAGCGACGTAACAGTTTCTCGCTAAGTCCTCGTCGGCGTATCGGAGTCCAGACCTAAACACTGTCGCCGGGCTGGTACTCGACGTAGCGTCGTCGAAGATTGTAGTGTCGGCTGTCGGTCCTCTGCTGGTTCTTGATGCGCAGGCGGGCGAGCTGTCGGCCTTCTTCGGCACGCTCCAAATAGCTGGCAACGTCGAGATTTTCTTCGTCGGTGACGTCCGGTAGCATGGCATCAAGCGTCGTTTCTGGGTTCCTTGCGTAGACCAGGTTGAACGGCGCCACGTGTGTCGTTTCTTGCACGGCCGTGTTGTATGCGAAGGTCACGTGCGGAAGGATGGCATCCCACGTCTTGTGTTCGACGTCGACGTACATTGTCAGCATGTCGCCGATGGTCTTATTTAGGTGCTCGGTGAGGCCATTCGTCTGCGGGTGGTAGGCGGTGGTTCGGCGATGGCTTGTGAGGCTGTATCGCAGGATGGCTTGAGTTAGTTCTGCCGTAAAGGCTGTACCTCTGTCGTTGACGAGGACTTCTGCGGCGCCGTGACACAGGAGGGTGTTCTCAACGAAAAATCGGGCTACCTCGGCGGCACTGCCTTTGGGCAAGGCTTTCGTTTCGGCGTAGCGCGTGAGGTAGTCCGTAGCTACGACGATCCAATTATTCCTGGACGTCGACGTCGGGAAAGGCCCCAGTATGACCATCCCGATCATCTGGAACAGTCGGCAAGGTGGCTCGATCGGCTGTAGAAGTCCGGCTGGCCTTTTCCGCGGTGTTTTGCGTCGCTGAGAGTTTCGGCATGTCCTTACGTAATGGGCGACGTCGGCAGAGAGGCGAGGCCAGTAGTATTTTTCTTGTATCCTCGCGAGCGTGCGGGAAAAACTGAGGTGTCCAGCCGTTGGGTCGCTATGGAGAGCTCGCAGAACCTCTGAACGCAATGCTGAGGGTACCACGAGGAGGTAGTTGGCTCGAACAGTCGAGAAGTTCGCCTTTAAGAGAATGTCGTTTTGCAAGAAAAACGACGCCAATCCTCGCCTGAACACCTTGGGCACAATGACGGTCTTGCCTTCCAGGCAGTCTACAAGGCTCATTAGTTCCGGGTCAGCTCGTTGTTGTTGGGCCCCATGAAAGTGTCGTCATCCTGGTCGTCCTGTGGCGGCGGTTCGACGAGGGCGCCAGACAGGCAGACAAGGACTGATGGGTCCCGACAAAGTGTCGTCATCCTGGTCGTCCTGTGGCGGCGGTTCAACGGGGGCGCGAGACAAGCAGTTGGCGTCAGAGTGCTTTCGCCCGGACTTGTAAACGACCGTGATGTCGAATGCTTGAAGTGTCAGACTCCATTCTGCGAGGCGACCTGAAGGATCCTTCCAGTTAGCTAGCCAACACAAGGCGTGGTGGTCGCTGACAACTTTGAAGGGCCTGCCATAGAGGCAGGGACGAAACATTGATGTAGCCCAGATGATGGCGAGGCATTCCTTTTCGGTTGTGGAATAATTTGTTTCCGCCTTCGACAGTGACCGGCTAGCGTAACTTACAACCCTTTCTAGTCCGTCAGTCCTCTGCACAAGCACAGCGCTGAGTCCTACACTCATTGCGTCGGTGTGCACTTCGGTATCGTCTTTTTCGTCGAAATGTGCAAGTATTGGCGGCGATTGCAGGCGTCGCTTCAGTTCTTCAAATGCTTCGACTTGTGGCGTCTCCCAGTTGAACTCGATGTCGGCCTTCGTGAGGTACGTCAGTGGCTCAGCGATCCGTGAAAAGTCCTTCACGAAGCACCTGTAATAGGCGCGCAGTCCAATAAATCTACGGACTGCCTTCTTGTCGGCGGGCGGAGGAAAGTAAGCGATGGCCGCAGTTTTCTGTGGGTCAGGGCAAACTCCAGACTTGTTGATGACGTGGCCCAAAAACAAGAGCTCCTCGTATGCGAAGCGGCACTTTTCTGGCTTTAACGTGAGTCCGGAGGTCTTGATAACTTGAAGAACTTTTGAAGGCGCCGGGGGTGTTCCTCGAAGCTTGAGGCAAACGACGTCGTCCAAATAGACGAGGCAAGTCTGCCACTTCAAGCCTGCCAGTACATTATCCATGACGCGTTGGAAAGTCGCAGGTGCCCAGCAGAGACCAAACGACATGACCTTGAACTCGAACAGTCCGTCTGGTGTTATAAAGGCAGTCTTCTCCCGGTCCCTCTCGTCGACTTCGACTTGCCAGTAGCCGGTGTTGAGGTCCATTGGCAAAAAGTACTTTGCGTTGTAGAGTCGATCCAAGACGTCGTCAATACGTGGGAGAGGGTATACGTCCTTCGTCATGATTTTATTGAGGCGACGATAACCGACGCAGAAACGTAGCGTTCCATCCTTCTTCTTTACTAACACCACGGGGGCGCCCACGGACTCTTGGATGGCTGGATGATGTCTTCGCGTAGCATTTCGTCGACCAGATGCCTTATGGTCTCGCGTTCGCCCGCCGAAACTCGGTACGGGCTCTGACCGAGTGGGCGAACATATTCGTCGGTTATGATGCGGTGCTTGGCGACAGGGGTTTGTCGAACTTTTGACGACGACGAGAAGCAGTTCTTGCATTGCAGGAGCAGAGCTTTTAGCTATTCTTTCTTATGATTGGGAAGGTTCTGATTGACGTCGAAAGTTGGTTCAGGTACTACAGTAATCGTTGCAGGTGCACTAGAATCCGTGAAGCGAAAGCACCGCTGGATTGTACTATTTCGTCGATGTAGGCGACCATGGTGCCTTTGTTATTGTGCTTGTATTCGTGGCTGAAGCTCGTAAGCATCACTCTTGCTTTGCCTTCATGTAGCTCACCTATGCCTCTAGCGACGCAAATTTCACGGTCGTGCAGTAAGTGATGATCGCCCTCGATGACACCCTCCATGTCTGTAGGCACTTCGGTACCGACGGAAATCATTACGCTGGAGCGAGGCGGAACGGTGACTTGTTCTAGCACATTCAAGGCATGGTAACTGGTGTTTGTATCCGGTGGTGTCGCGGTTTGCGTTGAAAGCGTTATCGACTTGGACCTTAAGTCGATGACTGCACCGTGTTGGTTTAGAAAGTCCATGCCTAGGATAACATCCCTGGAGCCGTGCTGCAGGATTACGAAGCTCGCCGGGTAAGTGCGTTGTTTACCGTGACCCGCGCTGTGCAGATTCCAGCCGACGTTACTAGGTGGCCTCCCGCTGTCCGGATATCGGGTCCTTGCCAGGCCGTTTTCACCTTCTTCAACTTGGCGGCGAACTCGCCACTGCAGACGGAATAGTCGGCTTCAGTGTCGACGAGAGCGGTGACGTTATGACCATCGAATAGCACCTCTAGATCGGTAGACCATCGTCTGGCGTTACGGTTAAGTCGTGGCGTCGGATCACGGCTGCGTCGGCTTGCTGCGCTGCTGCTACGTCGCGTTGGTATGTCTACTTCCGGTGGCGAAGTGTTGTCGTCAAGGCTCTTGCCAGGCGCTATGCTGATACCTCGTCATGATAAGTCGCGACTTTAGTTCGTCGGCGGCGCAGTATCTTCAGCATTGCGTCGTACAGCAACCGCACCTCCATCGGTTGCTGCCTTTAGTTCCCCGGGTAAGGGCTAGGAGATCGGCTCCGGGTTGGGCCGGCATACAGCCGGCGATGCGGCGAGATGTAACGGCCTGGTGACGGCGAGCGTGAGGGTCGTCGTGATTGCCACTGGGCTCTGGTGAGGTAGTCGGCGATGTCACGTGACCGCTCGCCAAGCTGTGGACGTGGCGCGCTGACGGCGAACCCTTGCAGGCCCACAAAATCAAGCTACACTCGAAGCACAACGAAAGCGGCGAACACAGATGGCGATCGTTGAAATCTGATCAGCGGCGAAACGCGTCGGCTTTTATACATGAGTCATCGAAGGTCCCAGAATAATCCGTGGTACCCGCGTGTCTTCCAGAAAGTTCTAAATAATTCGCGTTGCTCATACAATCAGATGACATGAGCGTCGGTGAGAAGAGACAACGGATAGAAGCATCGATAACGTTCCAGAAACTTCCGATACCTGCAGGCGCGTCCTGTGCCTAGCGATTACGTTTAACATTTGTTAGCCGGTGAAAAGTGGTCACCGGTGAAAGATAAACGTGTATACGTGTCAATATGATTATGAAAGATTGAGTAAAACAATTTAAGACGTAACCTGCTTCCCTGTTCAAGCAAAAGGATCCAGTCAAGTTATTTTTTCCTCTTGCACTTAGAAAGTGGTTGTATATCCCCAGGTCGAACAGTGTCGCGACGAATTGGACTTTTTCTAGAGCATTAATATACAAAAAAATTATTGTTGGGCTTTACGTGCCAAAACCACAATCTGATTATGAGGCACGCCGTGGTGGGGGACTGTGGATTACTTTAGTTCACCTGGGGTTCTTTAACGTTCACCCAATGCTGCATTGATATGCACATCAGAAACCGCATTCAACACAGGGCATGCCTACACCAACTTTGGTAAAATTTGTTTTTTACGCTGCTCTTTTACGTTAATACTTATGTGTTTGTAAACTTTGTTGCAAGTGAAGGGCATGCCCGGCATTTCTAACTACGGTATTTAGATGTTATGACCAAGAGCCATCCTCTGACAGCATAAGACCTAAATATTTGACAGGTGAATTATTTTTTTATTTCAACTGGCCACTTAACAAATACTTATATCAGATTTTGTAACATTTTGTAGTGAAGCTAATGTCTACATAATTATTTATGTTTAGGGCCATGCTATTAGTGACACAACATTTTTATACGCGCTTCAAGTCGGCCGCCAATAAAAACAATTGCTCATTAGATGCCCTTGCACACAGTACACAATCATCCACAACAATTGTATCCCGGTTCAATAATATCACACATATTGCTAATAAAAAACCTTGCACTCGGCCGCGCAACGCTTGAAACAGCGAAGCTGTGTGATCGTAGCCCAGCATTTTCCGGAAGTGCGCGCGAACGTTTCATCTTATTACTCATGTGGACGATAATTTCTTTTCGCGCGTCTCGGACTTACGGCCGACACTGCGCGTTGCACAGCGCAGCTTGCAACACCGACACCGCGTTCCAGGAGACCCGCTCCGTGAATGCGTCGCTCTCTCTCTCTCTCTCGCTCTCATAGCACGCAAAACCTGTTCACCTCGCAGAGCACGAGCGTGCAAACGCGCCAGCTGTGGAGGAATACGACGACGCTCGAACGCAATCATATGGTTAGCATAAATGCATGCTCTGTCAGCGTGGCTGTATAGCCTAGTACGTTGTGTAATCTGAATTTGTTAATTACTTACTATGTTCCTTTTAAATTCTTTGTAAGGTCAGGTAATATGGTATAATTGTAAAGCTGCCTTCGTCGTGCGCACTGAACTTTTTTCCACGTACCACCAGCTAAAATTACATGATTAGAAACTTACTTTTTAATCATTGCATTATTTGTTTAACCTGCTCAACCCACTTCCTTCCGTAATCCCTTCGAGTGCCGACGGCGCAAATAAATAAATTATTAAACTGTAAAAAAACGTTTCTTCGATGAGAGGTGGTCACCTCCGGCAATGTTTCATCATCATCATCAGACTATATTTATGTCCATGGCAGGGCGAATGCCTCGCCCAGCGATCTCCAATGACCCCTATCCGGCGATGTATAAAATATGCGCATTATTTAAAGCTACATAGTTTAACAGTACGTAGCTAAACTCAGTTATTCTTCTGAAATAACTAGTCAGTTGTTCCTCTTAGCCGCTTATTTTGTCTGTGCATGAAAGTCTCTCGTTTTATTTGCTCAAATAACAACCTAATTAACAAGCTTTTGAAACTTATATCGCTTTGGTAAATAAGTTGCTATGTGTTTTTGGACTCACGCGCTAAAAAAAAAAAAACTTACATTGCTTTATAAATGCAGTGAATGAAATTGCTGCGAAAAGACAAAGCCGTGTAATACATTTGAGCTTTTCATTACATGCCTATAGCCAGGAAGTTTATGCAACCAAATAATTGTGTATTATTACATTCTCAAATTCCTACGGCATTTCCTCTATGTGGAGAAGCCAGTTTAACTTTTAAATGATTCACAATTCGACTTTGTGATGTTTCGACCATATATTTGATAGATAGAAATGTGCATGACCAATAGGAACATATGTTGGAGGCAAAAATTCTTAGCAAATTTTGCAAATCTGTGTTTACCAACTGAACAGCATATTTCTACCCTGGAACAGATAGGAAATTGAAATGAATCACATACATAAAAGTTTGCAGTGCGAGTATTATGAAGTACAGTTTCAGTTTTATTTCTTTCAATTTATGATATATGATAGTTGATGTGATGACTTCAATTTCCTGTTTTATGTTTAGGCTACTGACACTGTACAAACTATATTTTTTGTCATAACACGGAATACAGGCCTAGAGTGCGGCTCATAAACACATCGGAATAATGAGGTGTAATTTGTGGATACATTTCTCGCTATGGGTAATATAGGAGCCCCTTTCTCGCAAATATGTCTTGGTTGAGAGCGCGTGTGCTGAAAGTAGACTGATTGTCTGCGCTTTCCGTGCAGCTACCGAAGCGACTGTGACAGCCTTTCGCTGTTTAAAGGTTTAAGCCTTTCGTTGTCAAGCGCCTGAAATATACACAAACAACGCGCTTGTCCAGAACCAGAAAGGTCGAAAGCATCATGCGAAGGGAGGGATTACCCTTGTACGGGTTAGTTGCATCCTTGAGCAAAAAAGAAAAACCGGGGAGTGACAAGTCATTTTTAACGACGGGCTCTCACTCTTATCGTTATCACAAATGACGACTTGCGGCAACGTACTGCGCTTTGTCGGGAAGCTGTTATGGTTCATTCTTTAGAAAGGGTATTTATTTTTTTCCGCAACGTAACTTACGTCATCGGGGCAGATTTTAAAACATAAAGGTCTTGGGTCAGGCGGTGGTACCTAGGTGACATGAACGCCCGAGAAAAATGGACTTGTACAGTCACTTTCTTTTGGTAGCGCTGATAACGTTATAATTTTAACTACAATAGCACTTCGTACATGGCATTTTCCCTAACAGCTTAACAGAAGGCTAATCAGTTCTCATATTAATAAACTTATAACTTTTTACCAGAGACACTCTCAGATGACTTCAATATATTTACAATAAAGGGCTCCATAATTTCCACCATGGCTTTACGTAGGTACGTTGGCGCACTTCATGTAATAATCCCGGTCAGCCTACTCACATATAGAGCATTACTAATCACATCTACCATGGCCTCGGCTACATCCCAAGAAGCAATTTCCTACCTATTTTGATTACTTAAGACTCGGTAGGCTTAAGACAGGCCAAAATTCGAATAGGAATGCGTACTATGGAATTAGTATGGAACCTACAGTGATCTAGAACGTATACATTACACTCGAGTCTGTCCAGAATTAGACAGTAACATTCATTTACTCTGACTATTCATCTATCATCAGTGTTAATAAACTAAACGGATGCTGTGCCGATCTTTCCCCCCACCTCACCCCAAATTCAGCTGGGCGCAGGCTACCACCCTGCGTCTGCTACAAACAAATACGTACCCTTCACTCGCCCGCCTCCACCTTATATTCCCTGAAGTCTACAGTACACCTAACTGCCGGTGCTGTGACACTCACCCGGCTACGCTTCCGCATGTGCTGTAGGAGTGCCCAGCACTGTACACATACATTAACACCACGACCCCCTCGTCGAGGTTGCGTGAGGCTCTGCGGAGCTCCGCCCTCGACGACCCAACCTGGGCGACCCAGCACACCCGTGAGGCGGCGGCGAGGCAAGCCCTCGACGTCCCCTCATGGGAGGCTTAGGCCCGGCCATCATAAAGTGCTGACTCTACAATAAATGTTTATTCCTCCTTCTGAGCTTCTATCGCTAGGTTTGCGTCGTGAAGTCGCCGGAGCTTGCACAAGTTCTACAATTATACGCTCCAATATCCCATCACCAAGAGCTCGGCGCTTGTCATCACGAATAAGCTAAAGAGCAACCTCGCCTTCAGAACGTATAGTCAGCGTCACAAGCTTTCGTACCCCGGAAGGTGAACAAATATTTATATTTCTACGTCTTATATAGTCACGCATCGTAGTATTCGGATTTACAGCGTATACTGGTCTAGAGTAAACAAAACAAAAGTTTTGCATAGTTTTACTGGCTGCGGGGTAGCTGCGTTGAAAATGAACTTATTCGCAGAACCTCGGCCGCGTAAACTTTTGGCGGCGACTGTGCGATTGAACACCTGCATTTTCTTTATTCTGCACACAATTTTTTTTTAATGAATGGCCTTTCAGCCAACGTCATGCAGTGCTTACAGCTGGTTAATTTTCAGGACAGCAGATTCAGACATGACTTATTAAGTAGAAGAACTGAACTATTATGTAGCACGTCATTATTATCACCAATCAGGTGTAATAAATATATAAACAAATAAAGGATAATAACATTGCCTATGAAATTTTACAAAATCTCAGGACTACTTCAAAACTTCGCCTGTTCGTCTTGTGTACGTCCCTATACTTTCTAGCAAACTGAAAGGGAGAAATTCAAGGGTGAAATTGCCATCTCTTGTGGCACCATGGCAGAAAAGGGAAGGTGTAGCTTAGTGGGCCCATATGAAAGGATCAGCTGCGATTGTGCTACTCACGCACAAGGAACGACACTTTTTTTTTTTTTTTTACAGGCAGTAAAGTGATAAATGGTGTCCGTGGACGCTGGAGTGATCATGACAATACCACCGTACCGATATGGCTGATAAACGATTCTAATAAGGGAACATTTCTGCAAGCCTCACGGTCCTTTGTCATGTTTCTTCTATTGTCGAAACACGTTAAATTTAGCGTAGGAGAAAATTCTTACAGAATTACTAAAGAATTGTACCAGTAATTATATCATGGTGCTGCGATCTGATTCAGCAATAGAGTTAGTTAAGAACAGAACAGCAGAATGCCATAGTAACTTTGTTGATTCTAGCCGAAAAAAATGTCTTCTTGCAACGCTTTGTGGGCATAACTCAAAAAGGGTGTGGTCTGTGATTCGAATAGTTCTCTATTTTTACACGACAAACTACATTAACACGCCCCGGTGTCTTTTCGCATTATTTCCAATACTCCTCTACGTACGTCGTGGTAAAAGGATATGAAGACCTTTAGTATTTCGGGAATTTCGTGAAGGTATATGGGAATGGTTCAAATGATAAGACACGTGCGCTGCATATTGAGGATAGAATGTTTATGTTTCGAGGTATTGGTTTGTACTAAGCAAAAAAGCTTGTGAAATAATTCGGACAGCCTTCATTTGCACCGAAGATCCGGTACGCAAAAATTCGGCTTTGATATAATGCAAATATACTCAGTCAAATAGCTTCTGTATTCCTTTGTAAGAATACTACGCTGGGGCTGCAGCCAAGTTTTCTACTTCTGCGTCTTTTAATTGCACTCACGGGAAGCTATTTATTTTTGTGGTACGTTTCAGGCTGAACAAAAGTCACACAAACACGCCTTTCCATGACATAGCTGAATAGGCAAAAATATTTCTTAGTAGTGTCTTCATAAATGTTTGCCTTAAGAAAGAAATCAACTTTGAAAACACAAAGTTGGGTTTATTGTCTAAAATACATTACACCTAAAGTGCAAAAGAAGTTTGGAAGCACGTTCGCATGTTCACGAAACCAGCCAGCTATTTTTTTTTAGTAAGACGTTGGTACAGTAGAATGAAACGAAACAAGAACCGCAACTAAATGACCTGCGTTTCGGAATATGCCATCTGGCGGGAAACGGCCAAACTAAGCAGCGACAAAGTGATAAAAAAAATAGCGGCGCCGCTGGCTTCGAACCTGCGAACTGCCAATCGTGGTATCAGCGATCCTAATCGGTGGTCGCGCAGAACGCTCAGCTATCGGTTTGAGTGCTGCCGGAGGCAAAAACTAGGTTTATATACGTACCACAATAAATTCTGCGACCTTGTTATGAAAACTGCCATTTTGGAACGACTTTTTTGCCATTTCAAGAGTTGCTGCTGCAACTAGCTGAAAGCCGAGTCATTGAAGTTGATAAATCCCCAATAATACGTCGATCGATGCAATAGGCTCATCGCAAATTGTTTTTTACTGGCCAAAAAAGCCTCCAAAATTTGGCCTTTTCCATAGACTCCCATACTTCGAACTTCGCCCGCAATTTGGAACGGGTTTTCTGTCGTAATTAATGGTACCGCTTGCATGAGATGTCGGGCTAAGCTCCTAGAGCCTATTTCCACGGTAATATTTTGAAAGATAGCTTCTATGATTAGTTATTTGGGAAAAACGACGCTCTCCCATAGAAAATGCGCATGTTTTCAGAGGCGGCCGCTAGAGGCGCTGTTCGGCGATGTCCCAGATTCCTGGTATTGTATATAAAGAACGCTCGAAAGCACGTCGTTCGGACATGCCTAATTTGGATCAGCACGCTCCATTCACCAGAATGGACTGTGTTTAAGTGAGGAATGCTGATTTAGCTCATTATACGGATGATGTGGTTTCCGTCTTACTTCGCTTTGGAATAAGCTCGGAATATCCCCAGCGTCATTATCATCGAACCATAGATCCGCGCAATGCGTTGCCTTTTTTGCAATTCTTTTACATGTTTACTGTTGTCGCAGGGGAACCAGCTCGAAGGAATCACAGTTTACAAAGTCTCCTTACGCTTTACAGGCCCGAAAATTGAAGTACTTGTAATTCGCGGAATACTTAATAATTAACCAGGTGACCACTGCATCGACAAATTTAATGTCACTATCAGAAAACTCACCGGATATACACACGATTCCATTACACATTTTCTTCAAGTTTCACTCATTGAGCATTGTACGGCACGCATTATCCATTTGGAGACGAACAAAGGACAGAAAAGTGCAGGAAAAGTCACTAAAGCGGGAAAGTCATCATGACATTAAATCATGATGAACACAAGTGCATCTCAAATTGAGGTAACAGAAAGAAGGGCTGATACCGAGTTCCGCTGAAAGAATTGGAAATTTTTACACACGCTTGGAAAGGGAGTTGAGGAAAAACTGAAAGGAAGCGGCGAAATCGAAGCGAAATAAGCGAGAAGCTACATTATCAGATAACGCCCTTCCACGTGTATT
Organism: Dermacentor silvarum; assembly: GCF_013339745.2. Taxonomy (NCBI): domain Eukaryota; kingdom Metazoa; phylum Arthropoda; class Arachnida; order Ixodida; family Ixodidae; genus Dermacentor; species Dermacentor silvarum. The sequence goes on along the minus strand of NC_051156.1, from coordinate 215,437,937 downwards.
ATTATAGCGTAAAAATTAATAACAAAAATGCGCTCATTACTTTCAGTACCGTCGTCGTATGCGCTTTCAATAAGCAGACCACAGGGAAGCTTTGTGCAGCTGAATTTCAACTTCGCCGGAAGATTAAGTACCGCCCAGGCGGACTTTATTCGCACGTGCTCGGCCTGGCTGCTCCCATTTCATCCCAACGCTAGGATCAATAACTTGCGTTGTGTTTCTGCTTAAAGATTTCACACTATAGAGACGACGTCATGTTCCGGCGAACAAAGAAGGAGATAAACGGCACGTGGGTGCCCGAGAGACAGATTTGGAAACCTAATTGCGCGCATAGCCATGTGCACAAATCGAATGAAGTCAGATTGTAAGGTAGGAAAATCGAGCTACCTCGAATTAAACGTTTATATCTCGCAGTTCTTTTTCTTTCTTCTTGCTCGTTTTGTTGAGCCTCTCGCTTCTCCACTGCCAAAGAAAAAAAAAAATATTAGCAGCAGTTAAGTCTCCCCATTTTATCTAGCCCGTCACCTTTAAAATCGTGGCGGCATTCATCAGGGAAGAGAAAAAAACTACTCAGTAGCACCAGAATTTAGAACGAGAAACCGCAGGTAGGTTTGAGAAACCCTGAATTGTCAATTTCTCGAATGAGCGCTTGCGCTAATCTGCTCTATCTTCCCAACTCACACGCATACGTGTACATCAGGCGGCATACTCGGAAGGTATTCTCACCACTTCGATACCCGCCAGGAATGCCTCTTCGCACAGGCAACTCTCCTGGGCTGGCTACGGCTCGAAGTTCCGTTTAAGAAAGCCTACTCCACAATGATTGAAGTGATTTGCAGTACTGTGACTGCTGTCCACGATTGCACAGAATCCATATCGACCGCACCGGCTGTGTTGTTCTCCTCAGCATGATTGACTTTGACCACCTGACAATTTCCTTGTGTGCGCTTTTGCTCAGGGAAGGCTTTTATTTATCTCCCTCTCATCTTTCCTTTCCCTCCTCCCTTTCCTGATTTGTAAGGTAGCCGGTTTCAGTTAAGATCTCTAAATTCCTCTCTCTGCATTATTTATCTTTTTCTCACTCGATCTTCACTTAATGTCACTGAAGAGAAAACACATGTGCCCCCAAAAGCAACGCATTACACAACGAGATGCCGTACCGTCACTGCAAATTATTCCGAGCTGGCCCCTCATCTTTCCTGGGGTACATCTAGCGGGTATAGTGTGGGAGACAATCGCCAGGTGCTGCAAGAGAGGACAGCGTAAGTGAAAATGCAGAGCCCAGTGGAAGATGGAGATTGACGCTATAGGCGAGGCTGGTTCTTAGAGACCGGCCGAACTTATGCGGATGAATGAAACAGCCGAGCAAATGTAGTACGAGAAAAGCCGTACTGAGACTGAAGCACAAATGTGCAGTATGTTAATGCTCTTATCCAACTAGAAGGAAAGCAATGCAAAAAAAAAAAAATATGTAATCATTACTGCACGGCACGGTAGAACTGTCGTAAGTTGCAAATGTCGATTCCTGCAGCATTTGTGCGTCCCATCGATTTATCGTCGGCATATGAGCGCACCTCAAGAGAGAATGGCCGGAGGCACTTGAGGAGTTTCTAGTTGTCGATATTTGCTTTCCTTGTGTGTGCGTGCGAGTGCGTGCGAGTCTTTTAGGAACAAAAGGAGATCCCACTTCACACATTTTCTCTTCTACGCCTCGCTGTGCAAGTGCTATGGCACGTTCCATCTAGACTTTAGAGGCAGCATTGCCTTCGAGTGAAGTGTGAACGTCATATTTCAAAGCCAACTAATGATGTGCTGTAATGATGCCGGAAATTCCCACTGGCTGTGCGTTATTTTTCTGTTATTTTAAACAATGGGGCTTTCTGTCATATCGCTCCTCCTGCAAGATTCCTTCTTCGGAGTAAATCCATCTTTACAGTACCCCGAAGGGGTATGCAAGACGTCGTCGATCGACTTCATCGGGCATCGGAATAAATTTCAATAAGTACCCTTTCTGATGCTATTCGAAGCACAACAGAGATCCCGATGTGTCACACGAGAGTGGCACATCGTGATTCTAAGTCATGCAGGACCAACTAGCACAATCTTTGAGAGAGAGAATTGGCAGATAGAGAAAAGGAAAGCCTGCTGACCACACCCTAACCGTCTAGCATGCGACTGACACCTGAACATCGGTCAGCAGTGAGGGGAAGGTAGAGAAAGGATTCAAAGATTACATGGATAGGAGTGAATTGAGTGCTCGGAGCTGACGGCTCTGCTGACGTAACATGCTCTGCGATCACTCAATATTTGACGGCACACCGTCAGCCATGAATAGCCAGCGTCGAGTGAGGACTCCCAAATTATGCCAATGTTACATATGGCGCTCTTGAAACTGCGATAGGCACTACGCTGTAGTAAAATATGGCGCTTCCATGATTGTGTGTTTACTCTCCGTTTTAAGCTCAAAGCTATCGACTATCAGTGCATTTAGCAATACTGAAACCTACGGCACCCTTGTATAGTTTTGTCGGCTTGGCACCTGATGATAACAGGCATAATCGATTGCAAGCTTTCAGGAGACCAGTAGTCAAAGGGTTACCGAACACATATATGATATACAACTGCCGCGTGTGCTCGTCTTTGTCACAATGCCGCAAGCACTCTGAGGTGGTTATGCATACATAGGAAAATTCATTGCGTATAATAACCAGAAAATAACAGACATGACCAATCTCCAATTCATTACGTATTAGCGACTAACATGGTTTGTAATATTTCGCGATTAGGCTTATATGTAGCTTAGTATGAGTAAGCAACGCAGCATGCGCCGAAGCCCCGTAATTTTTCTCCGAAACGTAATCATGATGAGTGTAAAACAAAAGTAACCTTGCGTGCACCTTCATGTTTCATTCAATTTTTTTTTTCTGGCCTGTAATCCGTAATTCTTGTTTCTCACGTCGGCATTCTAGCGGCTTCTGTGTCGGAGTCCAACTGGAACTTTGTACAGGCACGAAAATAGCCAACAACGCCGTCTGCGTGGGAGCTCCAAAGCGGCCGTATATATGAGCACGGCATCGGGGATAACGCGCAGACGGCGTTCCGAAAGCTGCGAGAGCTCCTTTACGCAACTTCGCTCTCTTTGATGTGTCAGTTTCTCAGATTGGGATACATCTGCAAATTAATTTTGTTAATGCGTTCGCATTAGGAGTGTCAAAGTGAAAAAAAAAGTGTATGTCTGTGAAGTGTGGGAAGCCGGTACACGATGCAGAGGGAATGGCAGAAGAGTGTTCTTCTTTCTGGGGTTTTACGTGCCCGAACCACGATCTGATTATGAGGCACGCTGTATAGTGGCGGACTCCGGAAAATTTGCACCACCTGCGGTCCTTTAACGTGCACCTAAATCTAAATACACGGGTGTTTTCGCATTTCGCCCCCATCGAAATACGGCCGCCGTTGCCGGGATTCGATCCCGCGTCCTTCGTGCTTAGCAGCCCAACACCATAGCCACTAAGCAACCACGGCGGTTGCACTATAGTGTATTGCATATTTGGGCGTGTTGGTGATTCATGATTGCAAGAAAATTTCAGTACAGGAAGAAGACCAGAGCAAGGAAACGAAAACGCACAAGCGTACACCAATTCACTATTTCACGCATTGTTATTATCGCAACCGTGCCATAGTGACACGGTTGCATTAAACAACAGAAACCTGGAAACCTAACCCTCTAACAACACCGGGCCTGGTTCATGAAGCCTTTCGATCGTGAGCAATATATTTCACCCGCCGAATGTAGAAAAGTAAAAATAAAGAAAGCAGGAATCATGGTACAGCTATAGAGACGAGATGACAAGCCTTGCGTAAAGCCGGCATAAGCGCGCGGTGCACCAGGCTTATACAACGTGTTTGCGGGGGCAAAAAAGTAGGTCAGGCCATGAAAGGTGGAGAGATGACAGGAGATGGCGGGTGGAGGAGGGGGACAATGGCGAGCTACGTTGGCGAGAGATGTTGCAACGTCCCTCAAGCTATTCCACGGCTTCAGCCATTCAGTGTCCCGGCTTTTGGTCGAGACCCAACAGAGTGTATCGTATACGATCCTCGAACGTGGCCTATCGTGAATGCCTATATGCCTTCGGTGACCACTCATCAAGTCGACCCTTTCGAAGAGCCTGCTCTCCAGGAAACGCAGCGCAGTTCTCATCGGCATGCGCCCGGTTATTAAACGCGGTGCGTCATCTCTCGAGCGGCGGGCTGCCATTGTCACGCGATGAGCTGCCACCCGAAATACAACCCACTCATCCTACGATTTTTGGTTGGCCGTATTTGTGATAGGTGACTGCACTGACGTCTAATAGACTATGGTCAATCAGGCAGCCTCTCATTCAATTGCGAAGAATGAGACCTTTCATCTAATTTGCCTTGCTTTTTCTTTTTGTCATGCCCTTATGAAAAGATGACGTCGGTGGCCTCATTTACTTTTGGCCCGTAAGGAAGCTGAATGCTTAAAACTACTGGCTACTTTTAATTTTAAAAGCACATGATTGATGCACAGAGCACATTTTCAATGCCAAAACCAAGTACATCGCAGCTTTGCTAGAGCAACCATAATCTGATAAGATTAGGTTTTATAGGCATCACTAGGCGCTTATTGGTTACCGAAACTAAGCACTTCTGCTCAATAGTTGCTCTTGCTTTGTTATAGTCGTATGAGGTGCACAAGAATATTCGTACCGGAAGTTGCAATGAACTGTGGCAAATTGTTCGCTTTCAAAATAGTTTAAAAAAAAACAACGTACTGGCTCGCATACCTCTCACTGTATGTAACGCCCTCATCCCACTCATTGCGTCTTCTTTTAACCCTAATTTCCAGTTATTTTTCTCTATAGTAGAGGTATATGTTAGCCATAAAAAATATTGGGCCAAGCGTTCTCTGTTTCTCGATACTAATGCACTTACTTGTTCGGCAACTATGCAGCTTAAGATGACTTATCGCCTCATTGTTTCTTTTTCTATTTTGCATCATGAGTATTTGTTCAGAATTTCTTTTATTGATGACTACATTATTAACATGCCCTAGTCCTGCGATTCATCCTCCCCTGCCCATCACGTTGTTTCTGCTAGTCTATTAAGCGCGTTTATGCTAGATTTGACGATGGTTTTGAAAGGCGCTGATATGTGAAGCTCATGAAAGCATTTATAATTTTTTACAGGAGATTTTAGGATGGCGCACAGCTTTCAAATCCGCTGCGTAATGGTAGCGATGCCTGCTTGGACGGCCCCGACCTCAGGTCGGTGAGCAGTTCGAGAGCATCATCTCGTTGAGTAAATGTACCCCTATTTCCGATCCTTTCTCTTTTCCCACTGTCAGAAAGTGACCTGTCAACATTGCATATCCGACAAACACTGATTGCCAAGGGCTTCAGTTCTGCCGTAGACATGAAGTGCTCAACCAATACCAGCAGTAACACAGATGTTGTTTTTCATGAGAGCCTCTAAGTACACCACATTCCACCTGACCATCTCAGTGCAATACAGTGAAATGTACGTGCTATGTCAGCCAACCAGAACGGAGAATCGGATGCCGGGCTATGTAGGGCTAAGTAAGAGCTTCAGCGAAGCACACTGCGCGAGCCCTTCTACCTTCTGTAGAACCTACAGCTGGATCTTGTCACTCATTAGATAATACGGGCCCTATTCTTCACTTCACACTGTATGGAAGTGATAAGATGGAGACACCTAACTTCAGTGCGGCTCTGCAAAAGTGCTGCCCTCTGGAGCACATCATATTGATGAGCCATTATCAAGAAATTAAAATTCTTAAGTCATCAGCATGCACCCCATCAGCGAAATAACGGAGTTGGATTGTTTGTTCATTTACTTTTCAACTATCATTCAAGTATACTCGTGAAGTGAAGCAATTAAAAGCTTGTATTCTACGCCTCTTCATCACTGTCCTTTTAAACTCATGAAAATCAAGGCGCATAACTTCAAATGGCGCGTTACAAGAAACGGAGGTATTCATTTATTTCGTATTCGTTCCCATATTTAGCTCTAAGTACTAATAACAATACCTTGCATAAAGGTGGACCTTCACTTTCGAATTTTTCCATTTTGTAGCCTATTTCAACATCGTGTGGGTTTTCCAAAACAGGTTGGTCCTCTTTATTACGGGTTTTCGCGGTAATATCGCAGAATCTTCCGACAACTTGTTGCGAGAAAATCAAACTTTTCAATCCTCAATGAGACGTCTTCCGTATCTTTCGAAATGCTCGCGGTATGTAGCTTCTTTATTTCAGCACCATGCGAAGAAAAAAAAAAATAAGTAGCTATTTGAAGCTGGTACCCGAGTTACGTAACCTCCTCGCTCCAACGACAGAAGCTGCTCGACAAGCAGAACCAACAACCGGGAAAGTGGGCAGCCCGGGTAGATTCCGGTGAGCGCGAGAACGAACGAAGACCTGAAATGCTGCGGATGTTAAAAAAAAGGAAAGGACATAAAAAAAGCACAGAAGGCCGACAGAAAAAAAAAAAAGCATGCATTTTGCCTAGGCCGAGCATTCAAATATTTCCTCCGGGTAAACCTCAAGCAATTTCTTCGGAACGAGCGTAAACAAAGAAGGTCCTGTAGTATTTTCAACAAAACAAGAAGCTTTGGCGCAGCGGAAGGAGCACCTTTATCTCTTCTCCGATTTCACGGCACTGAACATGAATGTCAAAAGGCGTGCATTCGCCGCCACTAATACCGTGCACCGGTCACGAAGACCGAGCGTGCGTTATGCATTTCAGGGCGGCAGGGCGCACACTTACGCAGCTCTTCGCACGTATAGATGGTGTATATGTGTGACCGGAGTCAATTAATGAACCAGGTAATCAGGGCAGTTCAGATTTCGGCTGTTAAAACGTGGTCTAACACAATTTATTCATGCGCGTCGTTCGTGGTCTAGCGCCGTGCATAGTTCAGCTAGCTCGAGTGCCCTGGTATGCTGCATGCGTTTCTAGCTAAGACGGAATGTAATCGTTTTTTTTTTCTTTGTTAGTTTTTTTTTTGGGGGGGGGGTATTTTTTGGGTGTGTGAGAGACTCGAGAATGGTAACAGGGGTAAGCATTAAATAAAAAAAGGCAGCAATTGTTCATGGCTTTATTAATGCCCTGTGCATGAACGGAAGTTCTGCAGAAGGAACCACATTCTATGGACCGACGAAACGGCTTAGAGTGTTCTCTGAACCTCGCATCCGAGCCCCACAAGTTGCGCTCTTGCGCAGGTGTTCCCGATTGGTCCCGTACGTGCTCGAAATTTATAACCGCAGTTCGGTTCACGCTAGTCCGTATGTCTTTCGTAGTTTCTGTTTTTTTTTTCTTTTTTGAAGCAGCGCAAGAGCATTGTTTTAAATTTGTTTTTCCGGGAGGTTTTATCCTTGGTGCTCTCGCGAGCCGCCCTATACATAATTAGGCAAGGAGGAAAAAGCAGAAAAATAAAGAAAAAAAGAAAAGAACAGACCACGGTTTTTGGTTGCGCCTTCTCGACACAGGGCGTGGGTGCCTTTATTTATCTCTTCATTTTCTGTTCTAACATTCACCAAGCAATTTACCTGATTGATGAGGTGCAAAAAATGTCCGTTAGACACGTGTAAATTGCCATATATGCCATGTATTCCATGCCAGAGATATTACACCCAGCTCTGTCAAAAAAGAATCCTTAATATCGCGGCGATTTGAGCAACATCCTCTTAATATATGCATATCGTTCGTGTCAACTACCTTTATGAAAGACTGTGCTATGGTCTAATAAAGGCTTGCCTAACCAATGCTTCTTAGTCGCGTGAGAGACACAGGACCTGTACCATTATATACCTGTGGTGTGCCTTTAAGCAGCAAGACGGGCGGGCTGCCTGAGAAACGTCTCTAGTGTTGAGAGAGCCACTCTTTCTCAGATCGCACGTTACACGGTATCCTCACTTTGCTTATTTCGAGAAATAAAGACTCGCCTGCATTAGTCTAACTGTTGTATCTAAAAGCAATGAATCAGCTAGCAACTAGAAACACAGACAGACATGATATATATGCGTATATAATAAATTGAATAGATAGCTAGATAGATGGATGGATATCGATGTGCTCTCGGTAATTTCTTCAGACTATCATCCTCTTAAAAAGGGGCGCTGTCAAATCTCGTATGTGTACATGCACACATACATACGTACGTACGTATGTACAGGACCTGTACCGTAGTTCACGTACGTACATACATACATACATACATACATACATACATACATACATACATACATACATACATACATACATACATACATACATACATACATACATACATACATACATACATACATACATACATACATACATACATACATACATACATACATACATACATACATACATACATACATACATACATACATACATACATACATACATACATACATACATACATACATACATACATACATACGATTGCAATGCAAGAATTCCCTCTAGTAATATTTGTACGAAACGCTATGACCGGAACTTATAGCTCTAACTTACACAACACTACGCGGTAGAGACTGTCCTATAGTAACGCATGCTGCGATCGGGTGTTCGCCCATCGCCGATGCAGCGCATCTTATTATGCATATTGTAGAGCCGACGAATTGACTGAATCTACATTTCTACTCCATCTTTTGCCATTCTCTTTCTTTTCTTCGGTTTTTTTTTCTTTCTACTTTTCAGCAACAACGACTGCATGTCATTGGAGCAGGAAAGTGTGTGACATTCTCGCAGTTGCTTCTTTGTTCTTCAACCTGAAGCCATCAAGCAACCAATGTGTGGTAACACAGTGGAGCCAGCTGGAGACCTCGCGACGAACTCGCTCTTGAGCCGAAACTCGGAGCCGAGCAGGTGTGTTCTCTCAGTGCAGTGATACGAGTATACCCCTTTTCTAATTAATCTTGGAGCGCGCTGGGAGCACAGGACGAGATTGCGATGGCCAGCCTCCTCTGTGTAACTCTTAGGCGCCTCGACCTCGTTCAGGAGAAACACGAGTTTCCTTTGTTTGCGGCTACGCCAGCAGCTGTGCTCACGGCTGGCTCCCAGCAACAAAAATGCAAGCGGTGTCCCTTGCGACGATATAACAAGTGGCGAGCGCGGACTCGCCATGGCATGCAGCTTCGTGTAATTACAAGGGAAATGCTTGTGTAATAGGCACATGATATTGTGATGCTGATATCCCACGTAGTATAGACCCAATTTCTTTTTACTTCCAAGCACAATCTTCGCCTTTTTTCCACTCTCAAACACACTCTCTCTCTCTCTCGTCCGGGTCCCCACGTTATAGGGATAGAGGCTAGGTCTGTTGTAACATCGTATGAACGGGGGAACAAAAGATGGAGGATAACCTGCAGCGCTAGCTCAGAGTCTACGTTATTTCCCTGCTGATCACGAGGTCACGGGTTCTACCCCAGCCGGGTAGGCCACATTCTGATGGGGCCGAAATGCAAAGAAGGAATCGTGCTCTTACATTTAGGCGCTGACTATAGCATCCCAGGGGCTCAAAATTAATCAGGAGTCTCCCAGTATGGTGTGCCTCTTAATCAGATTGTGATTTTGGGCCGTAATATGCCAGAATTTCATTTAGAGGCGGAGAACAATACAGGCTGAAAAGAGGACCAGAGGAATGATTATTTTTTATTCCTTCGGTACAAACCAACCAACCAACCAGCCAACCAGCCAACCAACCAACCAAAGATATAATGAACCAAAGCCGATGACGACGACCGCCAGATGCATATTATTATTATTGTTATGAGTATAGTACCATAGCCGATATTCTAGTTGACATTAAGCGGAAGAAATGGAGCTGGGCAGGCCATGTAATGCATAGGATGGATAACCGGTGGACCATTAGGGTTACAGAATGGATACCAAGAGAAGGGAAGCGCAATCGAGGTCGGCAAAAAACCAGATGGGATGATGAAGTCAGGAAATTTGCAGGCGCAAGTTGGAATACGCTAGCTCAAGACAGGGGTAATTGGAGATCGCAGGGAGAGGCCTTCGTCCTGCAGTGGACATAAAATATAGGGTAATGATGATGATGATGAGTATCGTACCAGCAGTGCGTAGTGAGTTTGGTGGTTCCTAGAAAAAATGAAGGTAGATGACTACTATTACCACTAGTGCTGCTGCTACTACTATACTACTACTACTACTACTACTACTACTACTACTACTACTACTACTACTACTACTACTACTACTACTACTACTACTACTACTACTACTACTACTACTACTACTACTACTGCTACTATTGACCGAATAATACTGCGACTTCTACTGTAATACAACTACACCTGCTGCCAATTCTCTACTAGTGCTTCTTTTCCTTCCATGCCTTTTCAGTCACAGTGATGTTTCCCGCGACGTAATTAAATGTCAAAGTTCGAGCGTCATTATTTGAGTTTCTATGCATTTGTGCCCATGCTGTTTTCTTTTTTAGTTTCAGGCATTTTTTTTAAGTTTTCCTAAGGTATACCGGCGCTCAGACAACAATGCATTGCTGTACTTGGTGCCGCCTACCAATTCAGCTTGAGCTCGTCCCCCAAAATCGCATTGAGCTTTTCAGGGGCTTTACACTGCACCTGCTGCATACCCTTGGGCTCTCCAAAACAAGGTTCCTGAGAGGCGCACAAGTTCTCTTCCACCATGACATCACGTAATTGATTGAATGTAAGTGGCTGGTTCATCGATACATATTTCCTTCGTGCTAGACAGTGGTGTACTTGCAATGCATTCTCAGGTTATCACCGACTATAGTGACCACGAATAAAAGTACGCACAAACTCTATTTGACGCCTATTGCTTTTTTTTTTTTTTTGTATGCGGACGCCGCAAGATACAAGGCCGGGAGATATGTTACCTGCGTAACCAACAAGCAGAACAAAGAGATAGCAACTGCCACAGTAGTTGCTAGGGACATTGAGGTAGACGAACAGGTCGCCATAGCAACTGCCATACGGACCTACCGATGGGACATGCCAGTCATCGTCGTCACAGACTCGCAGGCAGCCTATGGACATTTTCGGGCAGGAAGAATTAGCAAGACCACACTCAACATCATCAAGAACCAAGGCATCCCTGAAACGTACATTGTATAGACCCCGGAACACGAATCCTTGGTGGGAAACCAAGCGGCTCACGCCCCCACCCGAGAATATGTACGCCGGGAAGCCCAACCAGGACAGCGTCTACCACCAGACCAAGACTAAATGATACAAAGCTAATAGCACAAGATTCTGGAACATTAGAAGAAAAGGTGGGAATATCCGGCACCACAGTGCAAGCTTAACAGAGAAGAAGCCATCATACTACGCCGACTTCAGGTAGGCAATTACCCCCACGGCACTCTAATAAAAGCGATGTACCCCTCAACATATACACGAGACGGTCATTTCTGCAATACGCCGAACACCCTTTACCAAGTGGTCTGAGAATGCAAAAGGAACCAGCGGACAACGCCCATTCAAGCACCAACAGAAGACCAGTGGGAGGCCCAGCTGACAAACCCAAAACCTGGAGAACAGCTACGGCTGGTGAACAGGTCTAGGCTATCAGCACAAAGCCATGTGCTACCTAGAATAGCGTGGCCGCCCACCTTCGGGCATTAACAGCTTGGTCTCCGTAATAAAGTTCATTCATTCGCTCAGATGTGCCTCGCGACAAGCCCACCGAATTAAACAAAACAAACACAAAAAAAACTACATTACTGTGCACCAGGGTTCCCTTGCCTTAGTAATTTTATCTTGTTCCTTTTTGATAGCGTAGTTCCATTAGTGCAGTTTCAATAAGTTCGATGCTTTTCACGAAAACTTGAGCACAGAAGTATGGAATAGCAACCTGTGCTAGCGGGAATCCGAGTTCGCCCTTCAATTTGCATACCGCCCAATCTTGCCAGCAGAATACGCTGCTGGAGAGGCGCCGTAAATGAGGTTGAACGGGGAGGAACAGCGAAGTGAGCACCGAGCCGGATATGCATCGACGCGCATACCGGGCACTTCTCGAAAAATCTGTACGGATCGGCGCGCGCATCTCCGCTGACGCAGCGAGCCTCACTTATGCGCGCGTGGCGTCTAGGAGTGGCTGCGCGCGTTATGCAAGACGGCAGCGGTAACCGGTGGTCTTTATTTTTTATGTATTTCGAGCATTGGACACGCATATATAGGACGAGTTTAGATGAAGAAGAGTTCGATGCATTATGCATCAAGTCGCCAGGCGCGACCATCTCGAAAAACTGCATAAGAGGTGTTTCATTAAAGTTTGACGCTCCCGATCCCCCACCCCAGAAAGATTTGAGCATAGTATAGGTTGCATTAAAGCACTGCTTCGTTTGGCAGATGAGTGCCGCATCAGCAACTCGCATTTTTTTTTTATTCTATGTGATATCGAGCCACGCTAAATTGGCTAGCATCTTGTCCGGCCCCTAAAAACATGCGATATGTTTCAAGGGACTAAATTCAGGAAACGAATGGTGTTCTGGCGCGCATATCGTGATCGTCAATAAATAAATGAACACACGCGTTCAACGTACCAGGAATTTATAGCCAAGAAGTACCTTGTTGTTATCTTACTGACTACACCGGTGCGCTCGTGGTATCTCAAAGATAAGCTGGCTCAGTTTTGTCATATGCTCGCAGAATGATTTATTCGCGGCCGTCTTGGGAGACTAAGGTGCAATAATGATCAAGTAGATAGATGTTATGGCACTTTTCCATCGCCCCAGCTTCAGTCAGCGGAGAATGAAGGATCGCCCTGATCTGTGATCATCAATCTTGATATTCCAGTCTTTTCTGGCTGGATTTTATGGCGGTGTTAGAGTCGCTATGTAATGGGAAAAATAACTCACAGGGTGGTTACGAGTGTGTAACTCGAATGTTTGAGCGTTAGCTGTGGCGGGGGCTAGGCGTTCTCCTTCCCAATGTCGAGATCACCGAATCGCTTGGGGGCCTCAACGTTCCGCATCTTCCAAGACGTATCAATGTAAATTACGTTCACAGAGGTTTCGTTTAAACTACTACGCTCCTCTCCGATGCTAGAGCTCTCGTCGGCTTTCTAAGCATATAATGGCGCAGCCGAAGGCACTATGACGACGACGACGACGACATGAAGACGATGGGATGACGATTCCGAAATGATGAAGATAGCTTAACAACGACAGCGTGACAAAGAAAACGTGAGGTCAATGGGATGACGATTAATGCATGACGACAACTTTATGACGACGACTGTATGGAAACGACTGTATGGCTACGATGACGGGATGACGACGGTATGATGAGAATTATATGACGAAGCTGTAATGACGATGATGGAATGACCACGATGACGTCATGACGACGGAATGACAACGAATACATGACGACGACTGCATGTTGATGGCGATGGAAAGACACAGAAGAAATGACGTCGATGGAATGGCGGAAGGTGGCATGACGACGGCATGACCACCAGTTACCCGCCGTGGTTGTTTAGTGACTTAACGTAGCACTTCTATAAGCACGACATGCGGCTGCCCGAGCCGCCCGTCTCAGCCGGGGTGGGCTTGAACTGAGACGGCCGCATTTCGATGGGGGCGAAATGCAAAAACGCCCATGTACCGTGCAATGGGTACGCGTTGAAGAACCCAAGGTGGTACAACTAAATCCCCCACTACGGCGTGCCTCATCATAATATCCTTGTTTTGGTACGTAAAACCCCCGGATTTAATTTTTAAAAGTACCAGTGTGAGACGACGAAGGTGTGATAACGCATACGTGACGACGACGACTGTATAATAATGGCTGCAGTATCACAACAATCGTGTGGGAAAAACGGCGTGACGATGACTGTATACGTCGAGAATCACATGATGTCGACTCTGTGACGACAATGGCACCATGCCTAGTGGCATGTCAACCTACCAAGTGGCACATACCCCCCGGCACATACCCATGAGAAATGTAGACTGCACAGTCTCGAGGATCAGCCCACCACTGCGGAAAGCGCCAACAGCGCGCAGCGAGTTAGGAAAATAAAAAAGAATTGGCAGTTTCGGCCGAAGGTCGGAATATTTACAGCAACAGCAAAGGTTAACGTTGCGTTTGAACTCCTTGAACGGTGTTCTAACTATACTTGGGTACGACATGTTGGCGCGACGCAGCACGCAAGGCAACTTCTGTCGGGCGGAAGAGACAGCACCCTGGTAGCTACCAGGCTCCTCACAACGCTGGTGTGAGGAGCGCTGCCAGTGGCATTGTAGGCGTCGAACCTTGATGGTGCCCGAGTTGAGACCGACGGGAAGCATGGAGAAGCGATTGGCGTTAGTAAGTACCCGTTAAATACTAGATAACTTTAGATTGCAGTTTACTGTTCAGACCAGACCATAAACACAGCAGCTGAGCAGGAACGCTGGCAGCGGAAGGCAGAACGGTGCTCTTGCTCCGCCACCGAGGTGATCAGGCGTATAGCGTTGACGATGCGTCCACTTAGCTTCGCTGTTTTTGCAGCTGTATAAGAACACGGGGATCCAAGAGAAGAGGACCAGATGATGCCCTTTATGAGTTGCATACCTTACAGGACGGCTGGCAGTCGTCGTTTTCTGCTCCGTTAGCTATATAGCTGCTCAAATGATGTGTAAGGAGAAGTCATCGTGATTGCTCAGAAGAAGCAATCACGATGACTTCTTCTGGGTCACGTTTCTCTTGCTAGTCGCCCCAGCGATGGACAACACAGTTCTGCGTTGTTGATCACTTCCGTCGTTATGGACGTGCTCCGTAATCGGCGCGCTGGAAAGTACGGACAAATGCTTAACGCACTGCCACGCATAAATGACGTCTTCTGGGAGAAATTTATTAGTCGTTAGCGCCCTCTGAGATAAACAAGGCCACGTCAATCCCAATGAATCAGCGGTATGTGGTTCTGCTTTTCAGGCTTCTAACGCTCTTTTCATGTTTTACGTTTACCAAAAATGCGCACTTTACAAATTTAGTTACATGGTTGCCCATTAGCGCACGGTGTGTATGAAAACATTAAGAGTTGCGGAAGATTTTGAATGTTTTATTCCTGTTGTTTCTTCGCCTGAGATATTTTACAGAGTGAGTGAGTGAAAAAACTTTATTCGGTCCACAATAGACGCGAGTAAACTCAACGTCACCTGGCTATAGGCCCACTCGGGGACCATCAGGCCAAACCTGACGGCCCTCTCACGGGCCCTCTGTACTGCCAGAATTTGAGAGTTCTGATCCTGGGCTTTAATAAGCTTCATCATTTCTTCATGGGTGAAAGGGGGACCGGCAGAGGCGCAGCCCCACAGGACATTATAATTTTATAATACGAATGCTGAACTGTTGGGTCGACAGATGAACTTTGCTTTTCTGAATTCCGCAACACACCGACTTTTCTGCGTGCTTTTAGACAAATTGTTATTTCCTACTGCATATATGAATTGATTTTAAAGATAAAGGTTACGCGACTTTGATACACACACCGGAACTTACAAAAATGGATTGCTGTCATTACGCACTGTGGCATATTGTCAGGGTGCTGTTGAACAAGACAGTCAAGATTAGCCCGAAGGACGATGACGCTCATCGACTGCACGAGGTAACCGCCGTATTGTCAGGCCCTAAAATCATTGTTTGCCTTCTGCAAATATATCTTATGCCTCTCTGCTACGCGTAACAATAATATAGAGTTTTAGCGTGTCCGGTACTCCGGTATTTGCAAGCGGATTACCGGGTTATATATCTAAGGCATAAACATCAACGGCCGGATTAGTGGAGCCATCAGGTGGCGTCACATGCTGGCGCCGAGCCCAACCAGACAAACATAGGACTGATATTCAATTGACGCAGTGCATTCTACTTCACTGCTGGTTTCGGCAGCTTTTCTTTTTGCAAAAGAACACGTTTTCATAATAGATTTTTTTTTCGACAAGAACACTCATAAAACCACGAGCACGTCTCCATCATGCCATTGTGGTGAGGCTCATACGGAACACACAGGTGGATTCGTTGTCAAGTTTGCGATGTCTTCAGTTACTCCCCAACCACTTCATGGTAGGCTAAGCATGCGAGGACTAAAAGGGACTGTATGGCCCTTGCTTAGATAAAGCGTAGATAATGCATTAGATTTCTCTCATTCACTTTGTAGGTACGAACTTTCACCCTGATCACCTGAAAAAGGACGCGCGATGATTTGCTATGCTGGCTCTCTACAGCCAACCACATTTTTCAAGAAGTTATAGTAGTCGTTGATCAGTGGATGGATAGTCCCATCGCCATCTGGGCAACAGGAGAGAATTGCATCACCTCTTCTACCACCACAACCTCACACCTCACTTCATATTCCCTTTCGGCACAGAACAAATGGTCGAGAACGGAAGTATTTCTAAAAGCATAATAAAGATGCTATCAAACAAACATTTATGTGATGCTATGAAATAGGAAGTTGAGGCAGCGAGGAGTGAACTACTTCTACAATAAAGTGGCCATGATGACCCACTTACCCAGTAGTCCAATAGGAAGTGCCATTTGCCTACCAGCCTCTTTGGATACTGACACACATCAGCAGCACGACGACGCGATATCTGCCATTATCTTACCAGAGCCAGTGATATTTGCTAAGGTGAGTGCAGCCCAACGAAGGCAGACCCATGTACGTAGGTAGAGCACGATAACAGCATCCTGGACCTTAGCATTTTTTTCTTCTCTGACCGGCACGTGTAGCAGCGAAAGGGCCCGGGTCTGAAGCCTCGCGACGCTCGGTGGTTAGCGATGGCGTAATTCCTGGCATTAAATCTCTCATTTAATAAAATACAAGCCATCATCACCTGGAAAATCTGGAGGGGTTATTTGCAGACTCCTGTTCCTCAACGTGCAACAAGCAGCTGTCAGCAGCTGCGCAAACCGCACGCTTCAACAGCGCCCCTTCCTAACCCCCACCCTTTCTTTGTCTCAGGGACAATGCGACTTCAACGCGCCATTGTCCTCACTAACAAAAAGATGGCTTCCATACAGAGGCATCTGACGCAACGGGACTTCCACATGGTTGGTCATTAATCTAACTAAGGTGAATGAAAAAGTGATGCTCGCGTAGACGCGAAAAACGCGATTCACGTAGTTCCACGAGAAACGACGGCTCTTACTCGCATTGTTGCGCAACTTATTTGCGACGGACGGGAGTGAGAAAATACGCCGGTTCAGCTACAGGGGCAATCATTGGCAGTGCTGAGTTGGTCATTCGTACGCTAGCAGTAGTTTCCTTCGCGCTAAGCCTTCGCATTCGCTACGGAAGAAGTGCTTACCGTGCAATCACACAACGTTGTGAAACTCCAGTTTGCGATTTTTTCGTGTCGGAATAAGTCGATCACAAAAAACGAGCTAGGGATGATTTAGGCACTGTAGCCCACCGAAGCAAGCAGCACCCCAAAACTTCTCGGTGCATATCGGGCCTAAGCCGATGCAGTCGAAGTTTTTCTGCAGCAACTGTATTCGCAAGGACTGTTTGTCATTACCCGCCGATATATCCACAGCGTACAAAAAAAAAAAAAGTACGACATAGTTACTCTGAATTCTGAAGTACTATATATAGCTGAACGTTAAACAATTATTCAGTGGTTATTTAACGATAAATTTAACGACAAACGCGTTCATCGCATTACAAAGTTCAGTACCTCACTCGATAAGCCCAGACCACACGTATACGCTTGCAAACGCGCGCACGCTCGCGTCCGCGCGCCTACGCATGCGCAGACGGTGCGGCACGGCTCGTACGCGTCGAAACGCGGCGCGATCTCGTTGATCAGCTCCTCTCAGTTATCGCGCGCCTGAGCTGCCTCGCGTCGGCGCGGTACAGTCAAATCTCAGTTAAGCAGATTTATACCATGCAGGAAAGTGCTTTTTCTTCACTTTTTGTGCTGATACAACAGCGCCAAAAATATAACAATTACGTTTATAGATATCGAAGCATTCTGAAGTACTGTCAACAACGAAATACGAAGTGGCGTCTGCCAAGGCGTCAACGAGTGATGCCAGTGAGCACGTGCTGTCGCGCGTATTTGTGCATACAAACCGCCATTCCTCGCTAGGCGCGGCAGGCGCAAGGCGCGTAGACGCGAGCTTACGCGCGTCCGCAAGCGTACGTGTGGTCTGGGCTATACACGTCCTGCCTCTTTGAGCACCGAATTGCAACTGACGGTGGTCCGGAGCAAGCCTACGTCAATTGCACTATCTATCTATCTATCTATCTATCTATCTATCTATCTATCTATCTATCTATCTATCTATCTATCTATCTTATCTATCTATCTATCTATCTATCTATCTATCTATCTATCTATCTATCTATCTATCTATCTATCGATTACTATCCTATCTATTGTGCTAGGTGTGATTTGACTAATTAAAATCGGACCCCTAGGGTTCCTTACCTCACGTTCATATATAAATTATATATATGACACGTACACGGGTGGTGACGGCGGTGGCACAAGGACGCCTCCTTACATATTTATTCTTCCCATCGCAGCCCATTCAACACGGACAGTGCTGAGCCGTCTTCAAGGTTTCTTCCCTGCGCTGACGTCACTAACTATATTCATCTTGGCTGCGTTGGTCGCGCTCGTGGCGGTCAAGCTGATCCAGCTCACACGTGCGGTGAGGGTGGCAGAAGGACGCCCCCTTACATCTTTACTCTACCCTTTGCCGGTTGGTAAACTCAAGTTCATTCCTAAACACTTATCTTGCCCCGTATTTTTGCCGCCGCCGCCTCCGTTGCCGCCGTGTTGCTTGGTGTACGATATTTTTGGTGTCAAGTGCTTTGGCGTTTGGTGCTGTTTGCACTATGTGTACGCCTAATGGGGCCATGAAGAGGCAGAGCCAGTGCTACAACGACTCCCTCCCCGCAGATGGACGCTTCATGAAATGCTCCGAATGTGAGTACCGCTACCATATCGGTTGACTATTCCGGCTTCAGTGAAGCAACATATAAAAGCAAAGGCGGAGAGCGGGCGCAAGGCGTGGCGATGTTCGGCGTGCAGCGCGCCAAAAGCTAACACAACAACACTATGGGTGATCTATCCCGATCTTTCAGTATTTTGAGGGGATAACTCGCAAACTAGAGATGCTTACTAGCTTGCCGCAGCAAGTAGGAGTGAATGCTTTAATTCAGCTAATGTCTCAAAAATACGATGAAAGACTGAGTCGTCAAGTTGCCCAGGAGAAGGAAATAACCAACTTGAAGAAAAAGGTATCTAAACTCGAAGACAATGCGATCCCAAGCGATATTCTGCAACTGCAGGAAATTGAATGTTGAAGTGCATGGAATACCGGTAACTAATAATGAAAACCCACTAACAAACCTAGATGAAGTAGCAAAATCGGTGAGCTTGTCAGAGCTGAGCGAGAGTGATGTCGAGGCGGTGCGTAGGTTGCCTTCGAAACAAGGCAAAGTATCCGGAATCATCGCGCGATTTTCACAGCTGTCACTGCAAGACAGATGGAATGAAAAGCAAGGTGTTGCGGAACATTAGCTCAAACATTTCAATCTGTCAAAACATGACCGTACAGAACCGACAGCTGCTGCGCTGCGTGAAGGAATGAGTGAGTGCAAATGGTTATTGCTTCGCGTGGCAAGGCAAACGGGGAAATTCTTGTTCGAAATAAAGATAATGAATGTGCGGTTTTCATTCGCTGCACGGCTGACCTCGATAAACTGTGCGGAAGGTGAGTTGTATCGCTAACCTATCTCTTGATCTGTGTTGTTTTCATGAACAGCTTAAATTTATCTGACTTAGATACTATCATCCGAAGACATGAGCCGCTATTCTGGATATTCCGCCATTTTATTCAACGGGTGATGTAGGCGTGACGCTTACAAAATGGCGCCGATAGCACCAATTTGCTTTCGTAACGTGACGCAAATTTGACGTTTCGCCTAAGAAACTATAATGTACGCATTGAACCTAGCGTTCTTATAAAGGGAAACAGTTTTCCTCTCCAGTAAAATAAAGCAGCCGAGCTCAAAGCGTACGATTATTCCTATCAAAATCGTTTCTCGCTTCCGTCGTCTGCGTGCGCACAAGCTGTCGTCTGCTTCATTAGCTAGGATGCATGCCCTCGGGAAACGGAATGAGTCATCGTATATTGGCGTCCACGCGCTTGCTTTCTAGCTTGAGACAACATACGCGACCTACCAGTGATGATGAGCGCACGCTCTAGACCGCGTTATCGCTATCTCGTGAAACGCAAGTCACTCAGCCGTACTTGTCTGACTGAGAAGCGGCCGAATATCATCGATAGTGCCACAGGTATCCGCTTGGGCGACGCAAGCGTCAGCGCTGCCATCTCTTGTTCACTTCGCTGTTTACTCGCACCGCGAAAGGAAACTTCATGGCACCGCCTTGCGTACATTTCTTTTTATAAATTAAGAAGTCACCGTTGTCATAGCCTTTGACGACGCGAAAAATCGTTAGTATTGATTACAATACAATTTAAACGCCATAATGAAAACTGCAAGATGTCACCGAAAGTTTGCTAGTTTCAGCCAATATTATTTCAAATAAACGTGTTTTTAATAAAAATGATGGTTCAAAACACAAATGCCAACACCACCCGAGAGCGATGCAAATGCTATGAGCATGCGTTGTGAACAAAAGATTTTCATGACCCCAAATGACAGGGAAAATGCGGCGATACGCATGCCTCTCGACGGCCGTTGCATGTGGCCGCTCATTACCATAATTCGCGCGGCTCGTCGCACCACAGATTATGGCAGAAAATCTCTGCAATGGCGGCCCAGCGGAACGTCACGCAACGTCAAAATGGCGTTTATGAAACATCCCTTCCGGTGACGCTCCCCACAGTATATTCCTTCAGCCAATCAACAAGCTGACATGCCGGCTATCTTGGAACGCCATCACATGTTCGCGAAATTGCAGATGCGTTGCACTGGCTTCTGCACGCTACCGTCAACTTTCTTTTTAAAGCGCTAAAGTTGCAATATAGGTGCCAAGGACCACAAAAGAGTATTAGTCGATAAAATTTGCAGCTTCACCTCACGTTTCGTCATTCTGATGAAAACGCAAAATTGCATTTTGCAAAACTTCCGTTTCCCGGCACAAATTTCAAAACACGTGACCTCTGGACAGCCAATGAGACAGCCAAGAAGGCGGATAATGGCAGCCGTGCAGCCGCCATGCGTGTCCAGAATAGAGCCTATGGTTCGAATAGCTGCAGTTGTACGCATTTTAATCTTAGATCAGACAGAAACAAGAGAGACGAACTTGAATGTTTACTTTTTGGCAGAATAGAATGCTGATTTAGTTTTGTCTTGTTTTCGGAAACATGGTTTGTTTTGGAAGACAATGTGTATAATATTCCTGGGTGCAAGTCTTTTCACATGAACCACCGTGATCAACGTGATGGAGGTGTCTCAATGCTTGTTTCGTATTTATTTCACTCTGAGACTCTCTCTGAAATCTGTTGCACTAATCAGCATTACGAAACTGTTGTTAAATGCAGCAATCTGGTGTACTGTGTTTGCTACCGGCCGCCATCAGGAAATAATTTGCTGCTTTTCTCTTATTTAGATTCACTGTAAGAATTTGATATTGATATTGGCTTTATTTCACCATTTTTTGGCACACCAATACAGAAAAAAATGTACATAAATGGTGAGGATAGCGGGAAAAAAGCTGCTCTTTAGCAGCTTGACTAGCCCCGCCACCCCCTGTTTACAACGACAGCAACGGAAACAAGCACCCGGAGAACAATTTCAAAGCAATTTTTTTTTTTGCAAATTCGTTAACATCAACTATTATCAAATAGTTCGTGGAGGTGACCTAAATATAAATATGATTGCTCAGAATAACATTAAATTCGAATTGGAATCTCTGTTAAATATTCATCTTTGGGTCAAAACGTTGTAATGTCGCCTAAGCTAGTTACGGCAAGGAACTGCTACTGGTCAATAAACCCACATATGCTACCAGAAGGCATCACTCTTGCTGGATTCGAGCCCTCGTTATGTAATGAACAAGAAGAGAGGGAACTGAGGGGCCCGATTATTATTAATCATATCATAATTATTCATATCTTATTGACCAGTTGCCATCACCCAAAAAGTTCACGTGCTCGTGACGCCTGCGGCAGAAAGAATGTTCCACATCCGCCGCCATGGTTTGTGAGTGGTGGCGCTGGCTAACACTCCTAGGGTTAGTTCTAGTTGTAAGACACAAATACCCCAGAAAGTGGATAGGAAAACGGCTCCGCGGTAGCTCAATGGTAAGAGCATCGCACGCGTAATGCGAAGACGCGGGATCGTTCCCCACCTGCGGACAATTGTTTTTCATCTATTTTCATTTCCAATAATTTATAATTTCTTTAAGTCAATTAGTAAGTACAAGTAATTTCCCCTATGTTGTCCTTGGTGTCATTGTTGGCTTCTTATGATATATATATATATATATATATATATCGTCATCTCATGTATGTATGTATGTATGTATGTATATTGTCACGTAGTAGTGACGGTGAAGAAAACAGTCGCAAAACTGTGAATGAGAAAACGGACTTTTTATTGGGCGAACTTGTGCCCACAAAAGCACGTTGCACTGGAAGCAGAACGATAGCGGCGAACACTGTCGGCGATCGTCTAAATCTTATTAGCGGCGAAACGCGTTGGCTTTTATACATGAGTAATCGAAGATTCCAGAGTAATCCCTGGTGCCCATGTGTTGTCCAGAAAGTACTAGACAATTCGCGTCGCTCATACAATCAGAGTACATAAGCGTCGATGAAAACAGACAACGGATAGAAGCATCGATAACGTCCAAGAAACTTCTGATACATGCAGGCGCGTCCTGCGCCTAGCGATAACGTTTAACATTTGTTAGCTGGTGAAACAAACAAATACACGTGTCTATATATATATATATATATATATATATATATATATATATTATTACCGAATAATGTAACGGTAACGTCCTCTGCTTTTGCTGTTGGGTTGTTCTCATTTCACCAGACTAATGATGCTCACATGGAATTCAACAGGCTGTTGGTGGTCACATTCAATTCTTTAAAATGTGCAAATAGAATTACCATAGGATAGAAAGCTGAGCGAGTTGGTAAGCGTTCATGGTGTATTTCTGTGCAGCCCTCACAATTAGGACGAAGGACGAACAAGAAAATACACGATGGACAGGTGCTAACTCTCAACTGACAATTGTTTACAAAAATCTTTAAAAATATGAAAGCAATCCACATAACTTAAAACACATGAAAACCCCCGGAGCGTTGCTGTCTTCCGGGCACAATCTCAAATTTGATGATGATGAATAAACTTTTAGGGCCCAAAATATTTGAAGCTCATCATCCTATCTTACGTTGCCATATGTGCTGATCAGATATTCAAATTCTTTGTCCCATAGCCGATTTCACGGTTGACTGACACAGCCTCCTCCTTTCCTTCTAATGTGAAAGGCCTCAATTATTTCACGCGCAGACTGGGCTCGGTGCCTCGATAAGACCATGGTGTCGCTAAAAATGTAGAAGAAATGTCGCTAGAAATGTAGAAATGTAGAAGCACTATGTGCTTCTACATGTCATTCTGCATTCTACATTCTGCCATCAACGAAAAGACCCGAAGCACGGCTTTATAATGTATGCAGACGCAGTTTTTTAATTAAGTGCCCCCGTAACGTCCTCGTTGATAATCTAATTGCATTACCTAGAGACAATACAGTAACTATAGTGTAACTTGCTAATTGCTAGTCTTTTTTATGCACATGTTCTTAGGGTCATCAATGTTTGCCGATTTTCAGAATTTACTACCAATTTCAACGCACAATACTTCACGGCGTCCCGACTGAAGAAAATTGACTGATTGATTGATTGATTGATTGAATAAGATTGATTCTCGTTGCATATTTAAACCTGTTTACCTCAGTGCAACTAACTTGGCTTCGTTGTTCGCTAAATGTTCGCCGTTGCGCTCGGCAACACACTTGGCTTGCTTCACTAGAGGGTGCTCAAAGTTTCACTTGGCGAAGCGCAGCTATTATTCAGTGGGAACAACGGATCAGTACACTGTGCTACTTGCCTCTATTTAGCATTCTGCTTTGTTCAGCTACCGATGCGATGCGGCTTCGTAAATATTGCAATTCCTCGTCAACTATATAGAACACTGTAGATCAACGCGCTCATCATGAAACCATTGTAATCTGTGCCTAGTGAAACTGAACTTTGCTGCGCTCGCATTAGCAACAAGGCTATTTCATGCCTCTTTGGCTTTGAAACTTCTGGTTGCCTGAATTTCAGGTGCTGAGATCAACGACAATAGCGGCGCTCAGCCCTATACAAATTAGAACTAAATGAATGATTAGAATTTGATAGCGCCACTAGCGGCCTATTGTTCTTAGCTAATTAAAATACGGTAACGTGAGGGCTGAACTGATTTGCCCTATTAAACAGAAGCGTAGTATTTTTCATGTGTAATAAAAACCCGCCTGATGGTAGGGCTAGTTTTCTCGAGCGTACTTAACAGCCCATATATCAAAAAGTATGTTGCTTATTAAAGAACTTCCTGGGTATTTCAAGAGCGCCCCTAATTTTTTACCACTCTCGTTTTCTGTAGCAGGCGCTGAACACCCCGAGGACCACTAGAACAGAGCTGCTGCATATGGCGCCCGTAGAATAACTACAGGCCACAAATCTGCGATAAATCAGCGAAGGAGCTTTTATAGCGTGAAATCGTGCTCTCTCCTTGCTTGCTGAAGCATATTATGAAGCTTAGCTCTAATCTACGCGAAAGAAAAGGCTCTTTCTTGTACCTCTGTAATACATATCTCGCAAGCGCGATCAGCAGTAATACGCACACGATTTTGCACGATTCCGCAAACTATATTCAGTCGCCAACCCGGCTTTCACTGAAACAGTAACACGGAACCCTTATAACACCTGTCATGCACTGAAAGTCCAGACTTTCGAAGCGCTCAGCGAACGTCACCTTGACCCCACAATTATTGATAAAAGAGGCGGAAAAAATAAATCGCAGTATATTTCTTCACTCGTGTACGACATATAACTGTGCATGCATGAAAACCTCGCTTGTGCCGACAGAAAAGGTGCAGTCTTTTTGCGAACGTGCCGGCAGATTTAAAGTTTTTTTTCTATGAAACGCAAACATAATTTCCGCTCTTTCTTTTTTTTTCTCCTTTCTTTTTTTCATTTGTACCCAATCTGTTGGACCACTACCGGAGAGAATAGAATCAATAACTCATATTGCCACAATAAAATAGGTTGAGTGCTCCTTTTCGAATTGCGTGGAGCTTTAAAACAAAACTTCGACGCTTGGGAAGTAAATTTCAAGCTAGAGAAGTCGCATCTGCACCATCACACTGTCGTTGTCATTTAAAAGGTTTTTGTAGTCTATGCGCATTGTGGTTTTTGAATTGCGAGATTGACTCCAATTCGCGATATATTGAGGTGTTCGGTGCTCGATGTGTAGTCCCTCGGAATGTTGCGAAAGTGCTGTAAAACTGCTTATGAACGTTCTCTTCACGTTTTCTTTTTGTGTACACAGAGAATCAGCGCAAGTGGAAACATGAAATGACTTAAATGAACTGCCCGTCATAACAACGTCGCTCTCACTCAGTTTTCCTAACCACTTCCATATTTTTGTAATTATTGTGAAAGTTTTTTGTGCATTTGAAAAGCATTTGCGCTTTCATTTTCTTTTTACTTTAGCTCTGTTGTTACGATTCTTGTGCACGAAGTGTCATTGAAAAGTGTTGCGATGCAATATCTCGTTCAATTTCTGTTTAGTTTTTTTTTTATTTCAAAGAAAGGGGTGGGCATTTAGGTTATTACTGGTGTTGTTCATCAATTCATGTTCAATATTGGCAATGTTCAAAACAATGAATTTATTAAAATTTGGCGCGAGATGATCGTTTTAGGTAATCACGGTTCTGTGTTTAAGGAAACAAACATGAATCTTGCATAAAGGCTGGCACGTTCCGCGTAACGAACACTGCGCTCGGTCTCGCTCGCTCAATTATGATGTGAAGAGCACTTTGAACCTTTGCGGAGCACTCTGGCAACTAATTATAGATCAGAGGAGCTCTTAAGCTGCGTCAAGCCGCGTTGTACCAAGAGCGCATTGGAAATTTGTTCATTTGGCTGCGGCACACGTATTGACTGTCACGAAAAACAGACAGAATCAACCGGGCCTCAAGCCATGGTGCTTTCAGTATATTTTCACTCTGTCACTCTATATAGCCCTTTGTTGTGATGTCAAATGAAGCTAGAATTTCATGGATGTCCTTATCATTCTGTTTTCACTGAAGATAATAAGGGGGCATGCTTCGAGTTCAGGTCCGACTTTAAGAGCTCCGGAAAAAACGAACAAGATAAGGCATTACTTCATCGGGATTTTTTTAGCTTGATACTACGTTAGAACTCTTTGGTAGCGAAGTGTTAAGAGCAGCCGCCGTTTCGGCGGCTCCGACTCTCCGACGCTCCGAATAAATGCTTTTGAACGAAGGGTTACGGAACATAGCCGAAAGGTGCCATGGCGCGGAAAGCCACTCATCACTTACCTCTTCGGAAAGTAGCCGATATCTCGGTCGAGGATGGTAGAAGGAAGGGGAAAAACGGTAATGATAAATGAAGCCACTCTCTGGCGACGCTTTCAGGACTGTTTCTTTCCGGTTTCACTCGGACCGGGAATGGTCTCATCATTTATTCCCACTTGATACACATCCATGTGCGCTCTCGAATGTGCGGTCGAATGATACCGGAAGTGGAACAATGCTAACTGGCCTAGCCTAAGCATATTTGCCTTTGCAAAGATGTCCTGTTAAAATGAATATTCATGACTAACCCAGTGACTGTTTCTGGCGTTGTTTCCAGGAAGAGACGATGTAGAGGAAGTGAGAAGACGCGTCGAGGCGAATTTTGCGAGAACCGAGTGCATCTTTTGTGCATACTGTAGTGCGGATCTTCTCCTATAGACTTCTCCTATTCTTAAGGGCTTGTGATCTGAACGTTATTGTGGGGAGTTTCTTTCCTTACTTCTTATTCTTTGTTTTTTCACCTTTTATTCCCTTTCCTTATTTACACTAGGTAAATAATCCCTGTCTTTCTCTCTTTTTCTGCTCTCCTTAGAAAGCATGTGGAATATTCCTGAAAAGATAATCGACTTTTCCAAACGTATTCCACTTAACCTTCTGCAAACTCGATTAACCTAGAGCTCTGTGAGGGCATTGTAACGTCAGCGAATGTCGTTATATCCCTTATATATCACTGCGGGCCTTTTGAGGGTCGCTCTATGCAGAAGCTGCTTTTCATGTTGCCGACTAAAATTTTTCATGTTTGTGCCAAATGTTCTTGCGCAGCAGAGAAACCTTCCATTTAATAACCAATATATATATATATATATATATATATATATATATATATATATATATATATTGAAAGACGGAAGACGACCAGGACAGGCAGCACTGGCAGACCCGTTTATTCCACCGGCACGGCCGAGGCTCAAACACGAAGAAGAAGAGAAACAGGGATGATGATGGCTATATACAAATGAGAACGATGAAGTACGTGAAATGTGCTTACACTAATTTACCCCCCTCGTGGAAGCGGCCAACCTGGCTGCAATCTAAAGATCGGCTGAACGGGGAATAAAGTGCTTCATGCGGGAGACGTGAACAATTTCTGCACTACGACGACGGCGGTCCTCGACGGATTGAAGCGGAGTGACGAGATAGTTCACTGCGGAAGTTTGTTGTAGGACTGTGTAGGGCCCAATGTACCGGTGAAGGAATTTCTCGCAAAGTCCAGGGGTTCGAACCGGCGTCCATAGGAGGACTTGGTCTCCAGGATGGAAGGCGATGTCGCGGCGTTTACTGTCGCAGCGACGTTTTCTTTCTTCTTGGGTAGCGGCGGTGTTGCGACGAGCAATTTCACGGCAATGCGCGAGTCGAGCTGCAAACTCTTCTGGGAGGGAGGTGTTAGGCGAGGCAGGAGAGAAAAAGAATTTGGAGTCGAAGACGGAGGAGGCAGATCGTCCATACACCAGGAAGAAAGGGCTGTAACCGGTAGTTCGTTGTGTCGCAGTATTATAAGCGAATGTAACACAGGGAAGGATGTTGTCCCAGTTTGTGTGGTCAGGACGTAAGTACATAGAAAGCATGTCAGAGAGCGTTCGGTGGAAGCGTTCAGTAAGGCCGTTGGTTTGCGGGTGATATGTAGAAGTGGTTTTATGCTTCGTATTAGTCTGCCGCAAGACTTCGTCGAGGACGTGGGACATGAAGGCTTTGCCATGATTGGACAAAAGAACGCGAGGAGCACCATGGCGCAAGACTATGGATTGCAGGAAAAAGTCAGCAACCTCAGAAGCAGCACCAGATCGAAGAGGCGCAGTCTCGGCGTAGCTTGTTAAGTGGTCTACCGCTGTGACGATCCAGCGGTGACCGGAGGGCGTCAACGGCAAGGGACCGTATAAGTCAATTCCAACGCACTCGAAAGGTTCGGTCGGACATGGCAGAGGCTGAAGAAAACCGGCAGGCGGGGATGTGGAGCGTTTGCGGTGCTGACACAACGCACATGAGGCAACGTATTTGGCTACCGTTGTGGACAATCCAGGCCAGAAGCAGCGGGTCTTGATGCGGTCGTAGGTCTTGAGGAAGCCTAAGTGGCCGGCGGCAACGTCATCATGAAATGCTTCTAAAACTCGAAGACGAAGGCAGCGAGGTATGATTGGGACCCACTTGTTACCCGTAGGATGATAAATATAACGATGAAGCACCCCATCTTGAAGGCGAAATTGCTGAAGCTGGCGTCGCAAGCGGCTGTTGGGTGGTTTAGTTAGGCCGCGAAGGCGATCAATGAGAGTTCGACAGTAGGAGTGTGCGTGCTGAAGGGAAGCTAAATCGGAGCGTGAAGAAAGCTGAGCTTGATCCAGTGACATTAGCGTGAGCTGGTGGGCGGCAGGCGTAGCGTCAGAGTGACGTGGTAGAGACGGGGAGTGCGCACGATCGATAGAAGGTGAAAGCGGGCATCGAGACAGTGCGTCTGCATCATGATGACATTTGCCAGACCGGTACGTTATCGTGAAATCATATTCTTGTAAGCGCAGTATCCAGCGTCCCAGGCGTCCTGACATGTTCTTCATAGATGACAGCCAACACAGAGCATGATGGTCGGTTACGATGGTGAAGTGGCGACCATAGAGATACGGGCGAAACTTCTGAATGGACCAAACAATAGCCAGGCATTCCTGCTCTGTGATCGTGTAGTTCCGTTCAGATGGCGAGAGGGTCCGGCTAGCATACGCCACAACCTGCTCTTTAGACGCGGGACCCCGTTGTAGGAGCACTGCTCCGATGCCTTGCGCACTTGCGTCAGTGTGGAGTATAGTGGGTGCCCTCTCATCAAAATGGCGAAGCACCGGTCCGGAAGTGAGATGTTTCTTAAGGGCTTGAAATGCCGACTCACAGTCTTCGGACCATGTGAAAGAGGCGCCGGTGACCAGGAGCTTATGTAGAGGAGCTGCTATTGTAGCAAAATTGCGTATAAAACGGCGAAAGTAAGACGCCAGGCCGAGAAAGCTGCGCAATCTTTTTTGATTTGATGGGCAAGGGAATTGAAGCACAGCAGCAATCTTTTCAGGGTCAGGTTGGACGCCGTCTTTTGAAACGACGTGACCCAGCACTTTGATGCTTCTGCTGGCGAATGTGCACTTTTTAGTATTAATCTGGAGACCAGCATCTGAAAGGCATTGGAGGACTTCGTCTAATCTCTGTAGGTGTTGGCTGAAGCTTGAAGAAAAAACAACGATGTCATCCAGATAACAGAGGCAGGTCTTCCACTTAAGGCCACGAAGAACAGTGTCGATCATACGCTCAAACGTGGCTGGAGCGTTGCACAGGCCAAATGGCATTACATTAAATTCATAAAGTCCGTCCGGCGTGGCGAAAGCGGTTTTCTCTTTGTCAGCCTCGTTCATGGGAATTTGCCAATATCCCGACCGCAGATCAAGGCTGGAAAAATATTCCGCTCCTTGTAGTGTATCTAAGGCGTCGTCAATTCGAGGCATGGGATACACATCCTTGCGTGTAATCTTATTGAGCGCTCGATAATCAACGCAAAAGCGAACGGAACCATCCTTTTTCTTCACCAGAACGACAGGAGACGCCCAGGAACTGGATGAAGGTCGTATAATATTTCGTGCTAGCATGTCATCAACTTGGTCTTCAATGATCTTCCGTTCCGACTGCGAAACTCGATATGGGCGACGGCGTATAATTGCAGAACCGTCGGTTTCGATGCGGTGTGCAGCTACGGAAGTCTGGCCCAATGCGGTGGCACAGCTATCAAAGCAGGATTTGTGCTTAGCCAAAAGGGCGAGTAACGCATCCGACTGGGCAGCGGTTAAGTCAGAACCAATTAGGGCTCGGAGAGAAGAAGAATCCAAACCTGAGGTTGGTACTGGTGACGAAGAAGGGGAAAGCGCTGCGACAGAGATCAGTGGCGGGTCGGTGAAGGTTGCCACGGTCATCCCTTTGGGCAACAGCACAGGATCTGGGGTTGTGTTGCAGGCGTACAGGAGAGCTCGGCCACATGAAAACCGGACGAGACAAGGGGCGACTAGAATTCCTCGTGAAGTGCAGCGTGAAGAGGGGGTAACCAGTGCGTCTCCATCGGTTAGCTGGCCGGATGTGACAGCTACAATGTGTTCGTGACCAGGGTGCAGGACGTAATCTGCAGCGACAGCCAAGTTCAAGATGGAGGGTGACGACTCCAAAATAGGTGCATCCGTGGTATCTGTGATGTGGACGACTTTCTCCCTACATGATATGACAGCGGAGGCAGAATGCAGAAAGTCCCAACCGAGAATAAGTTCATGGATGCACGCGGGTAGCACAATCATCTCAATGTGGTGACGAATGCCGTCGATCAAAACACGAGCCGTACATTGTCCGTCGGGGTGAATGGGTACGTTATTAGCGCCGCGTAAAACGGGTCCAAGATAAGGCGTTCTGACTTTACGGAGCCGTGAGCACAAATCACTACGCAGAACGGAAACAGCGGCACCAGTATCGACGAGAGCTTGCACAGGAACACCTTCGAGAGTTACAGATAGCATATTGGCCGGGCGACAAGGAGGTCTTTCCGAAGTTCGACAGGACGCAGTTTTCCCTCCAAAAACTGCAATCCTTAGTTTTCCGAGTGTTGGTCAGCAAGGCGGGAGATGGGGCGAAGCGGTGATGCAGAGCGGCGGTAGGGAGAAGGAGAACGTCGTCTAGCCGAACGGGAGCCCTGAGGCAGACGTGGAGACGCTGGAGGAGATGGAGAACGACGCTGCGTAAAAGCGGACGGGCCTGGGTAGTAAGCATCGTGTCGGCGGTTCTCGTCTCGCTCGAAATCGGCATAGCCTCGGCTTACATCCAGCTGGCGGCGACGGCAGTAACGCGATATGTGGCCCCGTATACCGCAGTAAAAGCAGACCGGACGAGGTGGACGCCACGGAGTATACGAAGGTGCAGCAGGTGCTCGGGCGCCCATAGAGGCCAAATGGCCGCAGGTGAGGTCAGGAGGCCCAGGAGGGACAGTAGCAGGTGGCATTGCAGCGACTTCCGCGTATGTGGGCATCGGGAACGCTGCTGGGGCAACAGACGTTGTCGGTGTCGTCATGGCTGCCAACTCCTCCTTCACAAGGTTGCGCAAGTCGAACGTCGGCGATGGGGCGGGAACAACAGTGGATCGCCGCTGTTGCTGCTCCTGAAGTTCTTCGCGAATAATAGAGCGGATAAGAGTACGTAAATCAGAATGAGGTGGCATGGGAAGGTCGTTGTCACGGTGAAGACGGAGGGCCTGAAGCTCGTCCAAGCGCTGGCACGTCGATGTAATATCTTGAACCGAGGTAGGATTTTGGACAGCTAAGGCGTTGAATGCGATGGAACCAATGCCTTTAAGAATATGGCGAATGCGTTCGGCTTCCGTCATTTCAACGTTGGCGCGGCGGCATAGAGCCAGGACATCTTCGATGTACGATGTATATGACTCTTGCGGAAGTTGAACACGCGCAGCGAGCTTCTGTTTGGCGACTTCTGAACGGCCAGATGAAGACGCGAAAATTTGCCGCAAGCTGGTAGTAAACGCTGACCAGTCGGTGAAGTCAGTTTCGTGGTTAAAATACCACGTCTTCGCAACGTGGGTCAGATAGAACGCGACGGTAGTCAACTTCTGTCGATCGGTCCACCCATTGGCCGAACTCACGCGGTTGTAGTTGTCGAGCCAGTCGTCGACGTCTTCCCCGCGGAGACCCGCAAAGACTGGTGGATCACGATGAGCGGTGGTAATGGTGCACGATGTCAGTGCAGCCGATGTCGTAGGAGCAGGAGCGTCAGGGGTAGCGATAGTGCCGGCGGCCGACGCAGGGGTGGTCATAGCTGTGGGGGTGGCCGGGCGCAGGCGGCGACCGGAACGTAGCTCCAGGTAGGGCAGGAACGCAGGAGGACGTCGGGATCTTGACGCGCCTCCACCACTTTGAAAGACGGAAGACGACCAGGACAGGCAGCACTGGCAGACCCGTTTATTCCACCGGCACGGCCGAGGCTCAAACACGAAGAAGAAGAGAAACAGGGATGATGATGGCTATATACAAATGAGAACGATGAAGTACGTGAAATGTGCTTACAATATATATATATATATATATATATTGTTACGGAGAGATGCGTTTATTAATGAAATGATGGATGCGAGAGGCCTAGGGACTGATCATGTCACAGTCCGAACTCACGTCGTCTTCCTTCACTTTCAATCGTCCTCCCGTATCGTAGCAATTCCCCCCTTTGCAGACGATGCCCACCGGCCGAGTCAGTTGGAGTTCCGGTGGTGAAAACGTTTAAGACGGGCGACATGGACGACGTTGGTCTTGCTTGAGCGGCGGCCAGTAGACAAGAGTCGACAAATCACGTACGTGACATCACTGAGACGTGCCATAACGACAAAGGGGCCGGTGTAACGGGCCAAGAACTTTTGGTATAGGCCGCGCTTCCGAAGTGGCGTCCATAGCCACACCAAATCACCTTTCTCGTACGATACGTGCTGATGGCGCTCGTCATAACGGGTTTTAGAGCGTTCTTGGGAGGCAAAAGTACGAAGGCGGGCGATGCGCCGGGCCTCTTCTGCGCGGCAAAGTGTTTCGGCCAGAGAAGTTTCGGCGGTTTCGGAGAACGGAAGGATAGAATCGAGAGCTGTACGTCCTTGTTGGCACGTCCTTGTTGGCACGTCCTTGTTGAGTAGACATGTCAGGGGGTAAGCCAGGTCGGCAAATTTAGGCACGAAGCGACGGAAGTACGAGCACAAGCCCAAGAAACTTCGCAACTCTCGTAGTGACTGCGGTTGTTTGAAGCTGCTAACTGCAGCGACCTTTTGAGGGTCAGGCCGAACGCCGTGCTTGTCGACAAGATGACCAAGAACCAGAGTCTCACGGTTTCCGAAGTGACACTTCTTAGAATTCAAGGTGAGTGAAGCTCTCTCAAGAGATGTAAGAACGATTTCAAGACGGCGATTGTGCTCCTCAAATGTACGGCCAAAAATTACAACGTCATCAAGATAACATAGACAAATTTCCCACTTCAGTCCACGCAGAATAGTATCCATGAAGCGCTCAAACGTGGCTGGGGCGTTACACAAGCCAAACGGCATTACATTGAATTCAAACAGACCATCTGGGGTTACAAAGGCCGTTTTCTCCTTGTCATCCGAATGCATGGGAATTTGCCAATAACCGGACCTTAGATCCACGGAGGAGAAGTACGAGGCAGAATGCAAGCAGTCAATTACGTCATCAATCCTGGGAAGCGGGTATACATCCTTTTTGGTGATAGAGTTGAGACGTCGGTAATCCACACAGAATCTCCAAGAACCGTCTTTCTTCCTTACAAGGATCACAGGTGCAGCCCAAGGGCTGCATGACTCCTGAATGACCTTCTTCTTGAGCATTTCTTCCACCTGTTGAGCAATGATTTTGCGCTCTGCAGGTGAGACACGGTACGGTTTCTGCCGGATAGGATGAGCAGATCCCGTGTCAATCACGTGACGAGTACGTGACTCTGGCACATTAAATTGTTCCTCGCTCTGCGCAAAATCAAAGACTGCGGCATGCTTGGCCAGGACGTGGACCAAGGCTCGGCGCTTCTCTGACGGCAACGACTTGTTGACCATAGCCAGAAACTTGTCCTCTGTAGGGTGAGTGACAGCCACGTGGTCTACTGTTTCGTTGCTTAAAGCTGCGATACAACGACTGCTCGCATTTTGTTCGAAGAGGGCAAGCCGCATTCTACTGGGTAGCACGATAGGCTCACTAGAACAATTCAGCACCCATAATGAGGATCGCCCATCGGTAATAGAAATTGCGCAACGAGGCACGAGCACATTTTTCTTGACGCAGTTGAGGGGGACCGGCTCCACAAGGACATCAAACGTCCCAGCGTCTACAGCAGGGGTATCAACGGGCACTATCTTGATCGACTGGGGCGGCAAGCAAATATCGTCAGTGACGGCGAGGGTACCATGACAGCGCGGAAACCCCTCAGTAAAAGCGGATAACAAAATTTCACCAGCGCCGCAATCCACAGTGGCGCCGCCCTCTCGTAGAAAGTCGATCCCCAAGATTACGTCGTGCGTGGAGCTAGCCAGAACAGCAAATTCCACCTTGAACACTCTGTGGCCTAAAGTTACACTCGCAACACACATCCCGACAGGGTACAGCGACTCCCCACTCACTGCACGGAATGTGGCACAGTTGTCCCAGCAAAACATCACTTTGGGTCCTAGCCGTGATTTAAAATTTAAACTCATAACCGAAACAGCTGCTCCAGTGTCTATCAAAGCCATCGTCGGAAGTCCGTCTACGAGGACGTGAACCTTGTTCTGCATCATCGAAACTGGTGGAGGCATGCGTGTGTGTTGTGACAAATGTTCGGCGACCTCACCTCCATCGGCCGCACCACCTAGTTTCCCGGCGGTGGGGAAGTGACACGGCGACCAGGCGATGGAGAACGGCGCCGGCGTGCAGTTGGGGGCGTCAAGCTTCGTACGGAGGCGGGCGAGTCGCTGCGGGTGTTCTGTCGGTAGTTGTTGCCCATGAACGTGTCACCACGGGAGTTCTGCTGGAAACTATTTCCGAAGTACGTGTCCCTTGTCCAGCGAGCACTACCGGGCCGATTGTTCCGTCGAGGAGACGCCGGCGGATTCTCGTAAAACCGTGGTTGTCCGCGACGGCGCTCAGGGCAGAATCGAGCCACGTGTCCACGGACACCGCACTGGAAGCACACAGGTGCCTCACGCAAATCACGAAACCTTCCACTAGGCTCTGTGTATTCGTGATGATCGTCCCACGATGACGCCATGGTACGTGGTTGGTTGAAGGCGTGCTGCGGGCCATCACGACGATGTAAGTCGTAGGTTGGTCGTTCCGGTGCTCGTGATCGAGGCGCATCGTCATGCCCCGTGGCATGAACGGACGCACACGTTGCGTCGTAAGGCAAATAGGCATCGCTGACGCGTGGTCTTGTCGCGGCGACAGCTTCACGTCGATCAAGTTCTTCGCGTACGATTTGTCGTATCGTTGACGCGAGATCGCCGGGTGGTATAGGACCGACGTCAACACTCGCAACGGTGGTGACGTTGGCGAGTCTACCAAACTTAGGTGTAATGCGCTTAGCCTTGAGAGTCTCAAACGTGCGACAATGTTTGATTACGTCGGCGACAGACTCCAAGGTGTCCTTTCCTATGAGGAAGTTGTAGACGTCCTCGGCAATCCCTTTCAGAAGATGTCCGACCTTGTCTTCTTCTTTCATGCGAGGGTCTACAGACTTGCACAATTTCAAGATTTCTTCAATGTAAATTGTGCAAGTCTCGCCTGGCACTTGAGCACGCTGCATCAAAGTCTGCTCAGAGCGCTTCTTCTTCAAAGATGGGTCCCCAAAGCAGCTCTTTACTTCATCCACGAAGTCTTCCCATGTGGCTAGAGTTTCTTCGTGGTTTTCAAACCACACGAGCGCCGTGCCTTCTAGAAACAATGGCACGTTGGTCAGCCGGGTGTCCGAATTCCAACGGTTGTATCGACTCACCCGACTGTAGTGGTTCAGCCACTCTTCAACGTCTTCTCCGACCTTTCCGGCGAAGGTCCGTGGCGCCATGTAATGTTGCCACGTTGCGCCAGACGAAGTCAGCGCGTTGTCACCGTTAGGAACCGTGTCCATTGGAAGCGGTGGTAGTCCGGCCAGGCGGCGGCTTCGGCGTATTTTCAGATGTTGCGCTTCCGTGGTCGTTCGTCCTGGACTTCTCTTCGTTACCCAGCACCTCCACCAATACTGTTACGGAGAGATGCGTTTATTAATGAAATGATGGATGCGAGAGGCCTAGGGACTGATGATGTCACAGTCCGAACTCACGTCGTCTTCCTTCACTTTCAATCGTCCTCCCGTATCGTAGCAATATATTGGTTAGCACGCGTACAGTCGTTTTGGAAAGGCAGTAAATACTGCTTCTGCATAGTCGTATATGCTCATAAAGGAGTGTTTACTAATATTGCAAGGAGGAAGAAGCAACAAATGTACTCTAGCGTGAACACATAAAGAACATTCGTTTCAAGCGTGATTCCTTTGGCAATGACGCATTAGTCACCGTATAGTTCTCAGAACCAATCTGTATCCGGCAAAATAAGGAAATAAATCAATCGAATAAACAAGGAATACACGACGAGTCTGAAGTGACGCTGCATGCGTAAGTGCGCGCGAAAAGTCCGTTTTAAGCGACGGTAACTATTAAGTGGTATTGAAGACCTCCATGGAGTACGGCACTACGACGCGAAGCTCTTTCTCAAAAGTCGGAGACGTAAAAATACAGTTTGAATGCGCGCCACGCCCGCCGGCTACTTACTTTCAAGTACGGCGGACCGGAGAAGTGAGCCCAGGCTACCCCTGCTGCCACCTTACGCAAGCGGCGGCAACTCGAGAGCCGTCGCGTCATGCGCGGAGCATAGCGGAGCGGCGCCGTTTGGCCACCTCTCCTATTCTAGCACCGTGGCTGCGCCTCTTCGCCTAGCTTCGGCAACGCTCCTCCGCCGCCGCACCAGCTGCTATGACCGTGTACCTGCTCTGTCTAGCCATGACGTCACTTCGCGTTGACTGGAAACCACCTGGCATAGCTGCTCCCCCGCTTCCCCTAGGCATGCCATCGCTTCGCCAAGCTCTGCACGCCGCCCTTCTGAGCTGCCGCGCACATGCTTCGCCTAGCTACACCGACACCGCGCACCCACCGAGGGATCACGTGACCTCGCCAGAACTCCGGCTCCCGCCAAAACCTCCGCGCTCCGTCGGGTAGGCAGAGCTAAAAACCGTGACGTCACCGCGCGCCAACGCGGTCCGCGGGCTGTGTGGGCTTTGTCTAGCTGTGCCCGACAAGCGTGGAGGGGGACGTGAAATCACCGGGAGATAAACGCTCGGAGCCGCCGCGACGGCGGCAGAACTATCGTGGACTCTGTGGCGAGTACATTAACCTTGGCATGGGACAACCAAAGAAGATCCGGATACCGGAAGAAGAAGCCGCTCATCTTGAAGCGCGTCGCACAGCCAAGCGAGAATCTGCGTGTCGGCGGCGAGCCGATTCGGAATACCGTTCCTAGCAGCACTTGGCATTTCCTAGCAAAACTTAGCCCAGCCTAGTAAAACCTGGAAGAAGCTAGGTCGGCCACCAGCTCCGCTGTTTACTCCAGCCTTGCACCACTAGTGTAAGCTGCCCACATATTTTTTTCTCACTTTCTTAGATGGCTTGAAATTTGATGAACTTTCCAGCAACACGCACTTCCACCTATAAAAAAAAGTTTACTTCGCCCTTTCTGACGTTGTTGCACTTCGCAACTTTGCTATTTCCGCATGCGCTGATGGCAGATGTCCGGAGACGAGAGCTGAAACTATCTCCTGTAAAAACTCCTCATGGAGGCTAGTAAAAGCGTCCGGTCAAGAAGTTTTAAAGCCAAGCACCGAACGACAAGACATCCGAAACGCGATCGTTACAAAAGGTTCAACCACGACCTTCGTGTAGCCTTGCTTTTGGGAACATAAGTTTTTTTTTTTTTTCTTGCCTCCAGTACACTTTATATTGCCCTCCTGCACATAATGATCGTCTCCACTGCCTGCTGCTTTGCTTTTTGTGTGCTTGGCTTGTTCAGAAAAGAAGGAAGAATCCTCTCGTTCCAGGGTACTATTTCATCGACCTTTATATGGTAATGTTTTCTTTTTCTTTCACACTTTCTAAGATACCCAGAAGAAACATTTACGAGTGGTAAATGTCTCCCCATTTACGGCTCCCAAGCACTGAGGTTACAGGGCGCTATCAGCAACTCTGGAAACACTGGAGCCGTGGGAGAAGCTAAAAAAGGAGTCCCGACAGCTTTTATTATTTCATTTTTGATGACGCTTCAGTATGTTACCCACTTTACTGCTTTGCTCCTTGGATTCCTGACAAAGAAGATTGCTTATAATGGGAATCGAAAAACTTGTGCAGAGCGAAGAAAAGCAACACAGCCTATCGTCCTACTCTGCTAATGCGGCTTTCTCGGCACTATATCTCCAGAGCTTTTATGTGAGGAGCTTTTAATCCTTCTAGGGCTATTTTTGTCATCCCTTGTTAGTAGCCCACCATGATACTTAAGCTTCTTCTTCAATTGAAACAGGTTAGCTTTTACAAGATTGGGCGGTATACCACTAGGATTACTCCTATAGCTGCACTATACAACAAAGCTGAAATTAACGCCAGTGTGAATCCGAGTTCTCATCACAATGCATGGGGGAACCGAAAACTTCCTTCGCTGTCTTCTTCATTAATGTCAAAATACAAACCAATAAGAGTACAATAGAAATTTGTGGAACTGTAAATATACGGCATTGAATATGAAGCTCGCCATAGGTCTTTGGTTACTGAGATTTAAAAGTGTGCAATTATGTTTTGCACTTTGCGTACGGGCACAAATATCTGTAAATTTCGTTCGACATGTATTCTCTGTTCCACATGAAAATGCAAGCAAATAAATCCAACTAGTAGGCCCCCTGTGCACCTCCCCACCCCCACCCCCTTTCCACGCGACCTCCTGCCGATTACCCGATTGAGCCCATACTTCCGAGTTCAAACCTTTTGAGACCAGTGACGTTTCTGGCTTCTAATGTTAAACGATGGCACTGCGTGTCTGAGTGAACATCATGGCACGAGTCCTGTAGATGTCTGCCGCGGTGACTAAGTAGCTTGTTCTGGCACATTACAATGGTGGTCACCTTCCAACGTCGGCTGAATTCAGAAACGCTCATGTAATTAGATTTAGGTACACTTCAAAGAACCGCAGGTGGCCGAAGTATATGTGGAGGCCACCTCAACACGGTGTCTTTCACAGCCTGTGACATGCTTGAGGACGTTAAAGCTGACTTCATTTTTAAATTATGGAGGTAATGCTTTCTGTCCTCGATATAGGTCCACAGCCGCCTAAATCGCGAAGCCCTAAGCGAAGAGCTTCAGGGGTGTTTAGGTTCCCTCGCCATAGGGATATACATGTCTGTGAAAACATCTGACAAGAACATCCCTGCGTGATGGTACGAGGCTGGCCCGGCCGTAAGACAAAATTAACGCCAAACACGTTCTCAACCCTTCTGTGGTGCTAATCTGTCTAAAATTTTCACAAAATAAGTTTATTAATGTTGAACCAAATTACGTAGCTTCGTAAGCCTGCAAACGGAACTATGGATCACTTGGAATAAAATAAACATATATACCCGGAACTGAAGGCGCCACCACCAGCGAAGCCCAACTTATTGTAAAAGACGTATGGAGAGTGTCGGCGACATGTAGGAGGCCGGGCAGCCTGCTCGGTGCCCGACAAAGGACCACTTCGAAACTTTCAGCATCTGCTTTGGTAGATGGCACAGTGAAAAATTAAACAGTGTTAGGGTCTGTCAAGATCACGAAGAAAAATAAAATAAAGACGAAATGAACGTATAATCACTAACGTCAACATGTATGTGCTTTTCCCTTTAGTAATCGGAGCACCTCTGTGCGTCCGATGGCGAAAAGTTACAGGCTAGAGAGAGAGAGAGAGAGAGAGAGAAGGCTCTTCACTGAAGTACAGATAATTCTGCCGGGGGCTAGTAAGTAGGCGCCTACATGCAGAGTATACGTTTGTACAGGATGAACTTTTCGTCAGATGAGAGCACAAAAGTGGATGCAGTGCATTCGAAAATATTTCAAGCGTGCTTTTTGTTCCCTCTAGTGCATGTTCTCATTCCCTCGTTTACCTTTACGCCTACTAACTTTGCACAAATATCCCCAGGCCGAACATTGCCAAGGCCGCTTTCATAGCAATCGCGTTGTAAGCACTATTTCGATTCAGTGTTTTTCTTTAACCTTTACGTGCTTGCTCGTTACGATTATATTTTTTTCGCCCTAGAACTTGATGCTGTAGTATTGCTGCGGTGTATCACCTTATCACAGCATCCTTTAAGGTCTATGCGCAGCCCTCGCAGACGTAGGCTTGGTGGTGAAAAGAACCAATCGCGAAGCAGCCCTGTTTGTTCAAATGACCTTCTAGTTTATGAACTAAATGATGGTAATCAGCTGGTCAACTACAAGGAAGACAGCGCAGATGGTTACTTAGTTCAGTCAGTGAAAGTCATGAATGAATTATTTAGCTATGAGCATATCGAGGGGATGTCAAATGTCAGAATTTATTTTATTTAAATATTGCAGTGTCAGAAAAGACAGTGCTTATGAAACAGCATCCGTGCCAATTCCAGAGATAATGACGTTGCGGCGGCGTCTGAGTCAGGGACAACAGCCACAAAATAACATGATAATGAAAGAAAAAGAAAATCAGAAAACTAAGACAACGAAAGAAAGCAAATGAAACACACAAGAGCAAAAGAACAAACATTGAAACTGATCTGCTAAAATGATATACCGTACTTGTTGGAATGAATACATAATGGAGCGGCAGACAGTGCGAACAGAACACACAGACTAAATACGGACAACCCTGGGGAATGAAATGTATAGTAGGATGGACGGTTAGAAATTGTGCTCTGGTTCTTCTCTCTTCTCTTCTTTGTGCCCTCACTGTATGTGTCCACGTGCCGCATCGTGCGTGGTCTGCTGAAAATGGGATTAGGAGGACCACTCGAACCCTGTTTCGTGGAGCGTCGTTTGGAATGCATGTACGAATTATTCAAACGCGAAGTGAGGGAGCGTGTTCGTCATTGGACAACAGGCGGCCAGCATAATGTCATGATTATATTCAATCTTCCGTCCTTATCCTACACCGCTCGCGACCAACTGGCCGATACTGATGATAACGTAGGCAAAGCGCTTTTGTGACCACTAACAAAACAAAATGAATTTATATAGAGTCGTGACAGACACACAGCCCAAGTGCACTTCCATGGCTATCGTCTGGATACTCAAGAACATCAAGTGCGAGGCCAACGAGATGCCTTGTCAACAAACAAAAACAGCCATGACTAGTCGTTTAAAACCCCAATAATCATCTCATGTGGTTAGTACTGTGGGTCTGCTCGATGACCGGGTTTCCAGAGAAGGGGATGCACCGCTAGTCCCTCGTGGACCAGCGGGACCAGCACCACTTTCGCTTGCCGGGGTGGTGAAATGAGTAGGCGATGATGACTCATGCAGCTGTGAATCTTCCAAAAAAATTCAGAGCCCTTCAACTACTGTGAAGGTGGAAGCCAGCGAAGCTGTGACTTTGGTGGGCCTGCTATAGTGAATATTGCCATAGTGAACTTTTATGCTCACCTCTGTTGCCGATCGTATCTGACACGTGTTTATTTAAGACTGCCACTGAAAACTGCGTTCGCCTAATCTGTCTTGTTCCTAATCTGATTTGCATTTAACCTAACTTACTTTTTCGCTGCTGTATACGATAGTGTTTTCTTTTGTGCCAAGGACGGCTAGCATTGGAACCACCTACCCGCCTGTGTTGGTGATATTTCTTACACGTTCTAATTTTTTTAACTGCTACAGAAAACTATGTATTTTCATAATCTGCCTTGTTGCCAATGTGATCTTGTATTTCGCTTAAACATACGTTTTTTCGTTGCTGATACCATTTGTTTTATTTTTGCTGCATTATGACTTTTTTTACACCACTCCCTTCTGTAACGGCCCCTGGGCCTTGAAGGTATTGAAATAAATAAATAAATAAATAAATAAATAAATAAATAAATAAATAAATAAATAAATAAATAAATAAATAAATAAATAAATAAATAAATAAATAAATAAATAAATAAATAAATAAATAAATAAATATTATTATTGACTATATTGTGCGTCTTCGGCATGTTCGTCAAAGACCAAGGACACCGGCGTCTTGTTTTCGCCCGGCGCGATGGGCAACTAGTGCGTTTGCTGCGCTATGTCCGCCCCATCGTCATAGACTAGCGTATGAGTCACAGCGTTCATAGCCGCGGCACACTGCACGGCATCGTCAGGATCCTGGAAGATGTGGTTAAACAAGCGTCCTTCCCATAGCGAGTCCAAAGGACAACTGCTGATATTTTGGTCAAATATCTGCTTGCGCATTTTCACATGGGTGTCAAGCGAAAGTCAGCGCGGCACTTATACAACGGTCGACATCCTGTCGCTGCCTTCAAAAACTACATGTGACGTGAATGCAACGCAGATGGCAGGCGTGTCATTCTTCACATTGTATTCAGTTTTGCGTGCTTAGCGAATCAACTCCAATGAAAATGTTTCATTTAGAACACAAGCTTGCGGGGCCGTATTCTCAGTGTATCTCATTGGCGAATTACTTTTGCGTGACGTGGCGTACAAAGTGACAACCCAATGGAGCGACGGGTATCCTGACCACTGGCTTAGCCAATCAACGTACAATGAAAGTCGTGCCCTTGAAAGTGATCGACCAGGAAGATATCTCCTGGTTTCGTCGTTGGTCAGTGAAGATCT
Source organism: Dermacentor silvarum (assembly GCF_013339745.2). Taxonomy (NCBI): domain Eukaryota; kingdom Metazoa; phylum Arthropoda; class Arachnida; order Ixodida; family Ixodidae; genus Dermacentor; species Dermacentor silvarum. The sequence continues at coordinate 215,394,864 of NC_051156.1, read as the reverse complement.
GCCTCAGGGTGAAGAAATCGGGCCTGTGAGAGACATCGGTGCGAACTTGACTGGCTCTTGGGAGCTGAGGAAAAGATTCACAGTAAATACGAATAAACTCTCTTAATTCGGGAGGATATATCTCACGACGGCTTTTGGGCAAATTGTTCCGCTTCGCGCTAAACCTTGGATCGAGCGTCTTGGCCAGCGAACCGCAATGGAAACCAATTTCAATCTGTGTCGGACGAGGACAAAAGATTCACGGATCCATTGGCGGCTCTCGATTGGTCAGGGCCTTCAATTGAAAAGGCCCGAAAGACGGTTTTTAGTCGGCATCTAACTCCAGCAAATGGGCATTGGTCTGCAGAAAAGAAAAATACGTAAGAAAGAAACTGAACCAACAGAACGATATAAGTTTGGAATGTGAGGAACTCCTCGAGTTAGTTCAAGCTCCAACTTATTGCTCTTAACTTTTGCACTCACTCTGTAAGAAGTAGAAAAACCCTATGTGGCTGAGGTTAATGATTTTTTTTTCTTCTCTGGCTGTTTTATTACATGCTCCATGCCTTATTTGCTTCATTTCTAAAGGAACTTACAGTGGTGGTAAACCTCACACACAGTGCAGTGTGGATGAAACAACTGAACTATTTCCCGAGGCACGATGATCGTGCTTCTACATTTTGTAGAGCTCAAACCACAAAGTCGCTTCCTGCGTTTCTTAAGAACCGCCATTCTCCGTGACCGCTTAATTGTCACTGACTGAAGGACGAACGCTTTAGCGTGTGTGATCATGCTGTAAACATTTTGTACCTTTTTCTACTTGTACCCCTTTCTCCAGCGCACGATAGACAATCAGGCTCAGCCTCATTTCAGTGCCTGCCTTTACCTTATGATTTCTCTATCTCTCTCTCTCTCTGATTCTAAAGTCAAGCCTATTATGATCATGCAAAGAAACAAAAAGACAAGGTAATTTTTTATTTACGAATAAATCCTCAGAAAGGAGCTCGGTTTAGATGATAGACAAAAATTGGTGGTAATTATGATGATGATCAGGACAAGTATTCACCTAAAGCCTGATCGAAATAATTAGCTTTTGAATTATAATCAGGTATACGGTGCCTGCAAGGCGACAAGCTTGAGTGCCCTTCTGTAGACAAGCAGCAGCGCCTTTGTCTTCGAGTGGGAATAATCTAAGTTCCTGTCCTTATTTCTCTCCCCTTTACTACCCAATCCCCATCCCCACGTGTAGGGTAGAAAACTCAACGAACTCTAGGCAACCTGCCTGCCTTTCCTTCTTTCCCGCGCTCTCTCTGCTACCCTCTCTCTCTCTCTCTGCCACCTCTGAATGAATGTTGGCTTGGTGTCACACCATTAAACGGTGCCCTGTGAAACTTTCAAAGGTAGCCTAATGTTCCGAATTAATCTCCTTTTTGAAGATCTGCACATTTACTTTACCAAACAGCAATAACCTAAGCATGATATAAAAACACATGCAGCTAGAGTGAAGCTGCGCCACTATTAATCGTGAATCTTCTCTAAACACCTGTTCGAAAGAAAAAGCAAAAGTCAATTAAATCACGAATTACTTCGTTGTGTCATAGCTACAGATGTCCAATAAATTCTGGTGTTTAACGTCTCTAAGCAACACATGGTCTTTGAGATACGATATAGACGAGTACAATAGACTCAGTAGGGGAAAAAAAAAGCGAAAAAAAAAACATCCGACAAGCAATAGCAGCTGATTTACCATCTACGCAGAACCAAGACTGAAACAAACTGAGCCGCAAAATAAAATTTCGATTAATTAATTTGACATCCATTGGACTTTATCGGTGTGTCACTTTCCCTTGTAGCGCTTAGTGGCACTCTGCTTTACTAATGTGGATAAAAGCTTTCTTCTACGATACTAAATTAAGACTGTGCGTTTCCACAGAACACACTAAGAAAATTAAAGGATGGAGTCAAGCCACGATATGTTGACGGAAGCAGTCGTTTCTCTCCAGTACAGCAGCACAAACCCCGGAAGCGAATAGCTCCTGGGAATGATACAACTCGTCTGCCCCCGAATGGTATCAAAAAAAGAAGGAAAAACACGCAGTAAGAAAATGAAGTTCACCAGCACTTGCATCAGTCTGGGCCAGATAATATAAATGAAGACCAGCCCAGACAATTGTGTCTGAGACAATAACAAAACTTACCAATGCGAGGTCACCGCGTCAACATTTGAGGCTCTGGCTGTACATACTGACGTAGAATGGAGCTTCCTATGTAATTTGTTGGGTGACACAATGAACGCGCGCACGTATTGCCATTTCGGTCGCACCTTAGAGGCCCGTGGAAATGACTTCGGAGATAATTGACGCCTCGTGGTATGCGATGTGGATGTAACGAAGACTGGCCAGCTAATGCACCGCTTTGCGAGTTGGCAAGAAAACACTCTTTGAAGCAAATATGAAACATAGCGATAGTCGTTAACGTTTCAAGATCTCTGACAGACATTTGATCAATCGATCACCCACGAAATGCGAGAAGTCTATCCAGCTATAAGTCCTTGTTCCTGTCAATAATCTTCGTGTTTTTCTTCTACGTGCCGCAGCTGTGAGGGAGAGCCCGTGTAATGTCTCCTCGGCGGGACATCGACTCCAGACTCGGAGAATGAGGCCAAGAAGCAAGGTCGACATTCTACACCTGAGCGACTGTAATAGCGTACAATTACGATGATTATCAGGATTGCACTGCTTGGAGGATTGGCGCGGCTGACAAAACTAATCAAAGCACTTCGGAGGACGCACATCGTGCAGTGCTGTAAAGATAGGCCTATCAAGTCTTTGATTACACTGTCTCTGTGATCGGCCCACCCAGTTTACTCGACAAGAAAGCTACCGAAATACACGAAACACTGGGGGAAGGCAAAGACAGGAACACCTATTTCAGTGCATGTTTCAAGAGCATCTCTCTCGTCTTTTCAATCGACTGCCTAAGAACAAAAACAAAAACGTTGAGGCCGCGCTCAATCTGCAAACTACAAAAGAAAAACCAGACAAAAACAAATTCAATGGGAGCGGAGCAAGTAGTGTGGAAGGGTCTCTAAGCCGCCATCGAGTTTCTGCCACAATCGAAGTTTCAAGTTTCCGGTTTGTATAGCGCAGATTAGATTCTCCGCGTCCTCTGTGACCAGCTTTCGGCCGGACTTAAAATAATCCCTTCTTTTTCCTTTCGTCTCCTCACACGGGCTTTTTTGTTAGACCATTCACCTGTCTGCCTCGCCTCCTTGCTATTTGTACTTTCCGTGTCCTCCACCCTTATATCTCGCAACGGTGAATTCAAATCTTGTCCTCTATCGACGCTGCTATATCACTCAGAGCAGTTTGCCTTTCTTACCAGAAATTACTTTTTTGCCAAAGAAAGGCTTCAGTATTTTAAAATATATTTTTATAGGCATTAGCTTACCCATGAAATATGTGATCAATCAAGCCATGATCGAACCTGGAAAGTGGACTTAGGGATTGCGACATTTAGGTGCAAGCCGATTGCTAGACCAGATAGGTCCTTTCATTCTATTTCATAGCATGTAACCCCCAGTAAAATATGAGTGTAAGTCTCTCCTATAATTTTGGTGAGCATTTCGAAGTCCGATCAAAGTAAAGTAGTCGGTGAATTGAGAAGTTTGACTTTTTGATTTCAGAACTTTAGAATAGTCAGAAAGTGAGTGAACGCGAGAATTATGTGGCAGACTTGCAATATCCATCTAAGCGCTGTGCGTAGATTTTCAATTTATGGCATACATCTTTGTACAACAATTCTTGAAAACTACAAAATTTAAAAAATGCAAGTATCAGGTTTACAACTCTGTCACTTAACAATAAAAATGGCATCGCAATTCTCTAAACTCTACACCTCATAATACATCTTAAGTGGACAAATTCGATATATTACGCATCGCTCTGAATTATACCAGTAACTTGTGAGTATGACTTTCGCAATACCCTCGTAAGCAGTGTGGCAATCTCGCGCAAGTTATAAATTTATACAACAAACTTGTCCGCTTAAGGGCTCAGATGCAGTTTGCAGAACCACGATATCTGCAGCGTTACGAATGCTTTAACTTCGTGTTTCTAATCTTCTTAATTTTACCAATTCTCGTGAATTTTTGTAATACATTTCGAGCTTCCAAATCAAACGACTGCTTTTTACATTTCATAGAGTATAACTTTTGTTTTAAAGTGCTACAAATTTCACTCAATTAGTCTAGCAATGTCTCATAATAGCGTTTCTGCGTTTTACATGTATTCGAATTGCCGGATTCAGAGATGGCCCTAAACTAAAGCTTTTTAATAATGTCAAAATTCAATTTTTAATCTGCAAAGGGTCCCCAGTGGTAGCTGGCCTAACGACGATGACGCTTACGAAGACGTCAATGACGACACCGGACAACGACGCCAAGGTGGGGAACGACGACGTTGACACGGCAGTAGTGCTAATAAAACGGCAACCTCGCACGACCCCCGGCAAAGCTACGTCGGCAGTGTAACCACCTCGTTTCAAAAGGAATCGTCATGCCACCACCATCATCATCATTACCACCACTACCACCACCACTACACATTATCATCAGAATCATGATTGTCAGTCCGTCGCATAGCCCCAGCCACAGTGCGCTCCAACACGTGTACAGCACGGCCACCATCAAAAAATGCCCCCCCCCCCCCTCCCTCCCCTAAAGAGTCGTAGCTCCAGGATCGTTTTAGCATGACGGAGCTGCGGAAATGCTGATACGTCAACGTCAACCAAAACTCCCACAAATACGACGTGCGCGCGATCAGGTGGTGATATAAAAATCTACACGCCCTCGTCCTCCTGTAGGCAAAACAAAAATCTCCCAACTAAATGTAAACGGCTGTATCACCCAGTCTTGCAAGGTTCAGTGTAGCCGGCTCTGAAGCGTGGCAAGATATAAGGCAGCCAAAGAAAAAAAAAAGTGAACCACGATATGCTGAGCCAGGCCCCACAGTGCCAGCAAGATTGATTGAAGGTAGCCTCTTTGTAAAGGTTTACGCAACGTTTACGATATATTTGATATTAAGAAATACGTCGAAAAATATCCCCATCTGCCCATACTGACTTCGCTGTACTCTTGCTTTGATCTTGCAAGAAACAGATTTGACTCGTGTTCAGGCGCCATCAGCGATCCCCTACGAGCTTCTTAATCTTTTTTTTTTCTCAATCCCTTCGTTTTGCGTGGACGGTGGACTTTTATTTCTCTGCATCACCGACGCTAGCTCGGCCTCGGGTTATGGTAGAGACATAAGCTATACTGTTGCTATTGATGAAAAGAACGTTATTATGATTTTTTGCCAGGCTTTTTATATCATCAGTCATCAGCCCTTTTTCTCCCCGTCCCTTTTCCCCAGTGCAGAGCAGCAGGCCAGACCAAGCTATAGCTCAGGCCGACCTCTCTGCCCTTCTGTAACTAAATTCTCTCTCTCTCTAACTTTCCTGGATAAGTTATGAACTCATACCATTATAATCGTTGTGTTTGCAAGTTCTGTCACAGTCAGTGATGTTGTCTTCACGAAATTTAGTGCCTATAAATTGAACCACAGACTGGACGTTAAAAGAATATTCATCATTTCCACCGCCACTTATATATATATATATATATATATATATATACCAAGGACCTGTTCCGGTCCTTGGTAGTTGTAATTATATATAAACCCACCACGTCACAGCAATTACAACTACCAAGGACCGGAACAAGTCACCTTCCAGCTACTTGCACTTTTTCGGATTCTTCGTCATACACATTGTCTTCAGGTTGGATCTGAAAAACTCTTATAAGCCGCGAGCACAAGCAAACGATTTTGTTTAGAGACCCATCTGTGTTATACATAATACGCTCGACGTTATAACGGGTAACAAAATTCTTAAACTGCTATAGGACTATGAGCAATATCTAGAATATACAATGCTCCTATTTTTATTGTTCTTGCTCCTTAAAGCGGCAATCAGTAGATTGAATATTGTTTTAAATCTCATCTCCTCCCCTAGCGTTTTTTCACTTTGTCTTCTGAAGACATTCATTTAAAAGCGCTTTTACTCTGGCCGTTAAGAGCAATAATTGCAGGCTCTCACAATGGCCTTGAGCAGGAGAAAATATTATATTTACAGTGAACTTTTTTCCTAATCTCCACCACAATATCGCTTATACAAGTGCAAACGCACTTTTGTGCTCCAGTTCCTTCTAATGCTTTGTTAATGATTATTTGAGTCTGCAACGCTTTTTTAAATCAGAACGTTAAATCTACATAATTGCTGGGTCATAACCGCTTAGGCGCATTCCACCTTCAAGCTCGCCCCCCCCCCCCCTTTTTTTTTTTCTTTGATTAAAGCCGACATGGCTTGTTAGGTGCTTATTCTCCAGCTTCTTTATTTTCTTGCTTTAGCCGAAATTGCTGAACTTTATGTTTATTCTATTTTTCTTTTTTGAAAAAACTTTTTATGGAAGATATGGGGATGAACTTCTCCTCCTCCCTCCTCCGTATCCTCCGTTCCCTCAGCTCAATTCCATTATTCCTCGCTCGAATTTTCATTCATGACCTACTCTCCGTCCTTGGAGGATCAGTGGGCGGATTTTAGGTCAGAGAAAAGTTAAAGCGCATTCCAGGATTAAATGTTTTGAAAGCCGCGTGGTCTTCCAAAAAAAAACTGGCATTGGAGCAAGCCGCGACAAAGCAATGATTCGGCAGAAACGATCTTCTCACAAATATTTTACACCCTATACTTCTCGAAATCTTCCTGTATTGGTTTGTTTTGTTTGCGCATGGTTCTGCCACATCACCAACTTACCCAATACTTTTTCCATCAGCTCGTGAAAATAAGGGGCCGGGAGGGTGGGCGCCCTTCATGGTCAACGCTGTTCTTGTTTCCCTTTCTGCCGTCTCCATTTATGTTATGCCGGCCGAACCAGTCGGCGGTCTGTAAGCCTCACTGATAAAGTTGTAATCATTGATTACAATGTCATTGTAATCATAGCAGAAAATGTTGAGCGCGGACTAGGAACCACGACGACCCCAAGAACGTAGTGTTGCTGCGGCTGCTATCTTTTCCTCATGCTGTCTAGGGCACGCTTAACATGTTCCGAAGTGTCTTTTTTTTTCCTTCGGGGGCGGGGAGGGGGGAACAACTGCATAATCACTATAGCTATGTTGTGCCATATTCAGCATAGTTTAAAAGAGGACGCTGAAAAAAAATTACACCGTGACTAAAATCACAAGAGCAAGAAACGGTGTTGGCTGCACTGCGGGCCTTACTCTAGAACCCAATGGCTCCCAACAACGCACCAATAAATGCACTCATCACATTCCTTGAAATTTGCACACATTACAAACACCAACGCCTAACGTATCCACCTCTCTCTGTGCCGAGCACACACCGGAGAGAAATATTGTGGCGCCAACTACAAACTCGCACTTTTCTTACCCCACGCACTTTGCACTTATTCTTTCCTGTCACATACACGACACCCAAGTGTCGCTTCTGCCCTGTCCAGACAGCAGATCTCTCCCATATCATGTGGAAATGCCCCATCAAATATCCCCCCGCACCCTCAAACGATTAATTAGTTGCGAGGAGCTGTGGGAGACTGCCCCGCGCAGCTCCGATCCCACCCTACAGGACCGAGTCCTGAGGTGAGCTGAGGAGGTAGCGGAGGCCTACCACGACTGGTAGGCGGACGTCTGGCACCACAAGGTGCTAAGACTGGAGCACACAGACCTCCCTCTCTCCCCCCCGGCCCCTCCCTTTTCTTGAAAAGGGATATAAAAGTTTATTCATTCATTCATAGACACAATCGCTAAACAACGGCTGCGTTGCTTCGACGTTCACGTGAAGTTACCTAGGCGCTTGAAGCCGTGGCCACCGGGCGCCGCTTCGACTGCAGCTCAGGCTTTTTTTCATCGTCCCATCATCGTTCATTAGCAGGTGACCTCGTAAACGTTCCTGGTGCGCACCATTGGGCGCTTGGAGGCAACCACGTGGAGCTCGGAGGCAGCTTGTTAGAGGCTGGCCACCCCTACGTGGCACTTTTGTCACAGCGTAATTAAAGCCGCAGTCACGGGAGCAACAGTTACTATATAGAAAAAAAATGTACGCTGATGAAAAGAGAAGATAGGTGAGAAAAATGAAACTAAAGATGTTCCTCTATACTTTAGAAATTTCTGTTGCACCTATAGCATTTCCTTGCTTTCGTCTTTTCTTTTGTCTTCCTTTTAATTTCATTGCGTTTATACCTCTTCTTGCCTAAACTGTCGCCTGCCCCATTCCATGGGTCCTTTCACATGTTCTTCCATATGCCTTTCTTTCGTTCACTTTGTCTTCTTTTTCTACTTTGGCGCCACCTTCTTCTGCCTCCGTTCTGCTCTTGCTGCTGTCATTTTTCGCTATCGAGACCATGTATTACAGGAACATCTCAAGTTAGGTCAAAAACAAGTTTTATGTGAACAAAAATCGCTAAACGCACAAACAACTTCTTTAGAACGAGAATAAAATAAAACATGTTTATATTATTCGAAAAACGAGGTTTCCAGTCAGTATGAGTAAAACTGTTCGTTCTCATAAATTAGGATTCTTGGGCTTATAAATATAGACTTAAATCACCAAAGATGGCTTTTCATGCGCTGCAATGGCTTTTTGAGAGTCGGTATTGCATGTCAGATCCTGACATGCATGTCTGATCCTCAGTCTCCCACGCGAAATGAGGAAAGCGGGAAGGCAGCGCGTGAGGAAAGACATGCGGCTTCTACTCTGCTCGCATCTGCTTACTTGTACTTTGCACGACTGCGGGTGGTCGCCCGCACCGTATCTTGAAAGCAATCTGCAGATGGTTCATAACTTTGTATGCGCTGTGTTTTCACCGCTCAGTTTCCGTTGAAGCGTAGACCGCACGAACCTCCGCTCGCTGCGGCTGCTGCGCTTTCTCAAGCCAGCGTTTTGACAGCGGTTGTCTGCGGTCGTCGAGTGGGATCTATTCATGTTTGCTTGTGCGCGCTGACACCATGCTTGCTAATTCAGTTAGTAAGCGAAGGTTATTCAGTTAGTAAGCGATACCGTAGCCTTCTCGGTTTCACTTCTCGCCTTTCGCGCTTTCTGCATTTGAAGACCAACTTTAATTTTTAAACAAATCCGGCTATGTGTAAAATTACAGCTTACTAATGCATGGCGTTGGTGAACCAAAACAAGAAGCCACTCAGGCTGGTCCGTCAACACGCACAAGGTTACCTTATCAAAGATTAAAATGAGTGAATATAGTGTCATCGAATAGGAAATTGTCGGTTGTCTTAATCCATATGCGCAGTGAACCGAAGTTCCAAACGAAGGCACACGAATGCCTTATTATTTTTTTAGCTTCTCACTTCTCAACACTGACGGGCGAAATTCTATATTTAGTGTGGCTTAACAGACATAATTTCAGCGCTAAGCAGCCGCGCCATCTATAGCCCGCCCTCAAGATCCCGGCACCGAGCGGACTGCACGAAGACGCCCGCTTCTGATAGGGTTAATTTTACGAGTCGCCGATTCGTAACATTTGCGCCGTCCAAACAGATTGGCGAGTTCACGAGCAAATGACGCTTAACGGAGTGCGTGCGGTCCGCAAATTTCGCGCGAGATTTCTTATCAGGATTCGTGTCTCGAGGTGCGTCTCCAGTTAACCTTCTTCCACTGCCTCTGAATTCGAGAGGTTAATGAATATCGCAATTATCTGAAGCTCAGGGCCTCAACCCTGCGCCAACAGGGATGTGTCGCTTCGAGCGGAAAATTTCAGATCACTCATTAGACATCCTGACATAAGGCCGCAACTTACGGAATAGCCACATTTCAGTTACTGTTAAAAGGAGGAAAAAGCATTGCACTGGGAATGCCTTACCATCGCTTTCGTTGACAGTTTCCATACACCGTTAATTGTATCACGTGGACAAGAGAGCCTCACTCAGCACATGCTGTTGCATGCTCCCGCGTTATTTTGCGAATATTGGCACGACGATTCCATGATAGGTTTCATATGAGCCTTCTTTCTTTGCATTTCACGTGTCTGAAGTCTAGCCATAAATTGTCCTTAACTAAAGTCATTTTTATAGCTTATAGCTAGCTTCTTTATATCCATCACTATCCTAATATATATTATAAATATATCATCTGTGACGTCCTTATAAAAAAAACATGTACCGAACTCCCATATCCAATAAATCCACAATAAATCCATATTTAACATATGGTAACGCATATAAAAACCCGTATGTTTCAAAATGATTGGATGTATCAGTTCAGGCGCGTATGGTTTTTGTTTCGATATGGATGCTATATTTTCTATGAGCTAGCTGTCAATTCTATTCATTTTTATTAGACACGTAAGGATCTAGCAAGCGCACAAATAAACATGCTCTTTCTCACACAGACGTCCTCGCCACTTTTGCTTGTACATGCAAAAATTTAGGGAAATGTGTACAATTATTTAAATGTGTACATTTATTATTTACATTTATTTTCTAGAAAGTTTGGCGGGAAGACTCAAACAACGTCAAAACTTGTTTTGCATGAGACTTCAAGCAGCACACCTGGCTGTGAGTTAAGCGATGAGATGTTGAATCAACACAGCAAGCTGAGATGTTGAAGATAAGTCAGGACAACTGCACATGACACAGTGTGATAACAATTTTGAATCAGGTAATCTTAATTGAAATAGTTAGCTGATACAAAACCCATTATGTGTCACGTTTTCCAGTGATAATAAGAAAAAAGAAAGCATGGATGAAGCGCAGCGAGAATTCCCGTATCACGCTTACCGATGAAGTACGAACTTTCTGTATGAGGACATACGAAGCGACAAAATACCATACAAATGAAAGACCAACTGATTTGAGCCTAGCCTATCATTTCAGGTTAAAAGCGGCACCGTACTCGGAGCATACTTCCAGGCTCCAAACACAGAACATACTTTGAACATATCCGTAAGGTCAGTGCATGCAAAAAAAAAAAAGAAACAGAACTTTCCGCACCGCGCAATTTGAAATCACATCCATTACAGGTTATACATTAAATTCTAATCATACAATCAAAAGAAGAAAAGTCTAGAACAAGTTAGGATGAACGTGTGCAAAGTCGGACATTGAGCATATAATATGTGAACAGCGTTCGTAAAAATTACGCACTTGCGTATGGCCGATGCAGTCGGCAGGCCGGCTCACGTGACAGCTCCAGGAACAAGAAGAAAAATTCAGTCTCTTATGTTATCCCTAAGACGGCTTGAAGGCGAAAGCCCGAGTTTCGATGCATTAAAGACAGACACATGACGTACTTTGTTTCACAATCTTTTTTTTTCATATTCTCTCAGTCCTCTTGCTTCGCTTACTCCTCCTCTTGTTTCGCTTACTCCTCCTCTTAATTCACTTAGTCATCCACCTTAATTCACTGCTTAGTGCACGTCGCTTACTCATCCCTCTTAATTCAATTGCAAAGGTCGATGGTTCGACTCCCACCCAAGTTCATGGGTTCGAGTGCCTTAACTAGCTCTATCTGATTTAACTGTGCCTTAACTAACTTCGCTGGTAAGGGGTTTATTTCATTAGCACCAAGGTTAGTGCGGTCGGCTTCCTGCAAAGATCGAGGATTCGAGTGCCCCCAAAGGTGATGGGTTCGAGTCCCACCAAAGGTCGACGGTTCGTAGTATTTTTTTACCTTTCGTGTTTGCAAGGTCGACTGACTCATGAGACATAAGGCTTTCACCTTAATTATTACAAAAAAAAATTTGCCTCGCTTGCACTGGAGGCGTAATGCTAAAGAGACAGCGGAGCTAGTGGGCACCAAACTAGTCCTGGCTTTTGGGCTAGGCTAAGCACTACCAAGTCATCTCCAGCATTTTCCGGAATTTCTTGATTGTTAGTCGATTATTGATTAGCGATTGATTGGCTATCGATTGGCTATCGCAAGATATTGGCCACGCATTTTGGTTAGGCTAAGCACTACCAAGTCATCCCCAGCATTTTCCGAAATTTATTGATTATTGACCGATTATTGATTAGTTATTGATTGGCTATCGATGACTCGATGACTGACTAAGCTTTAGTCCCAACCATGCTTAGGCATGCTCAGCTTCGCTAGTTCACAGGGGTATGTGCCATTGCGCTTGAACCCTTTCTACACTATACCACCAGGATCGGCCCACATTTTTTTTTCTACGACAGACAGATTACGCAAAGCATAAACAGCTCCGCTGTTAAAAAAAATAGTAGGGAGTGTCACAGGAAAACCTTCAGGACACCCCCCCCCCCCCAAAAAAAAAAAAAAAAACAGAAGAAAGGGTGCTGGGATTTCTAAAAACCAGAATTGATCAAAACCGGTTCAAGATGAACATGATTCACAATAATGTAAATAATAGGAATATTCAAGCATTAGGCGTATTAATTACCAGAGTCTCGGGGAAAATCGTGAAAATCTTGTAATGTGATCTCATGTCGCAATCACGCGCAAAAGCAAGTTCTCAAAACAGGGTCAAAACAACTGCAGCATTGATCAAAGTCTGTTCAAAATAAACTAACATGATTCAGAATAACTTGAAAAATTGGAGTACTCATGAATTAATCCAATTAACAGAAATTCGTTAAAATCGCTTCTAACTATCATCAGCAAAGGCTTTGGCTGCATGTGCGTGTTGGTTTGGCGCCATGTGCGTGGTGGTTTCCCACCAGTAGTGCCTTAGGACAGGTATCAAAATGGATGAATGGATTGCTAAGCACAAGATACACAGGATAAAACAAGAGAAACACAAGGAAAACACCGGTGAATCACTGCTTCGCACTTCCCCAGTTTTCACATTGACTGGAACTGCATTACCGCCGAGTTGGCCAAGGCCACTGTCCCGAACAGGTACCCAATTTCGTTTACTTGGTAAGTACCAAAATTGGCATAGTATGACAAGAGTGTATGGCGAACATAAATGATAGGTCATGACGTGAATGTCATGACATGCCTGTCGTGTAGGTCATGAAACAACCGCCTAAATGATAATGACCCAGCGAAAAAATATTAACACTCAGGAACCGCGAAATGGACTCGGACGTGGGTACTAAGTGAAGGAAACACTAAAGGATGACGGTAAAGTCAATCATGAGCATGACTCACTAAAAATGACAATGGCTCAGCGAAGAAAGGTCAACACTCCAAACACAGTGGAATGGGTTCGGGTGTGGTACAAAGTGAAGAAAAAGGCAAAAGTTTTTTTAAGAACTCGTTGATTAAGGATAGACGTCGATAAACGAATAGGTGCACTTTTAATTGCATACCTATACCGATAGCCAGAATATTTCGGCCCCTTTTAGCTAAAAGCGGAATAATAAACAGATAAAAAGATATCCCTCTTTTGTTGGTGCGCGTGACATTGCTATCCAGATACTCAGTTCAGCTTTGTTTCGCTTCAAAGTGACGTCAGACGCTTGGTGAGGTGCCACAACACAAGGATCCAAAAATTTTGAGCAGGGATAGTCATCTTCCTCATCCTAATTTGCGTCCACCTCAGGAATGAAGGCTTTTTAAGAGATGTTACATTTCGTCAGTTTTGTGTCAAGCGGGCGTCACGATATGCCTGTGAATTTTCTAATCTCCTCACATCACCTAATCGTGTTTCGCCATGGACTTCTTCCTTTCGCATCCAGTCTGGTTAACATCTGTACGCCTGCCCCACTCAATATCTTTCGCTTAATCTCAACTAGAATATCGGGTACCTCCGTTTGCTCTCTGTTCGTGCTAGATACGGATAAAGAACGTATATACAGTGGAACCAAACGGCTGCGTAGAATCACACGCAATTGGTCGTATTGCAAGATACTTACCCATGCTTAGAGGGATACAGCTGTATGTCATTTTCGTACTCACCTTTGGCATTCCAAAACAAAACAAAAAAAAATGAACACCCGAGCTTGTAAACAATTGGTATGCATTTGGTTCAAAGGTGCTATATGCCATCGTCAGCCGTCATCGCCCCAAGAAAAAAGTCATATTGCCGAGGTTGCCAGAGGGGCTCACGCAGGCGCGACTGACCATAATGCACAGCAATCCCGCGTTCAGGCACGTCCTCGGCTCCAACCATGTCTTTATTGCGATAGCAATTATACGGGCAGACCAGGCGAATTTCTACCACTGTCGTCGTCGTCATCGTCGTCGCCATGATGTTCCATATAACGTCCAAGTGTGATCGAAAGTCTGGTTAGGGTGATTGTGTGACAAGGTGCATGTTTATTTAGTTAATAAGCAACTGTATACAACACTTTATGCAGCTGATAAAACGACTAACCTTACTTCGTATATCTGCCTAATAAATTGCTATCGCAATCAACGATGCGCCTGTCGAGCAAAACTGTGACTTTTTTTCGTACGTTTTTACCACTTGCTTATTTCGTCCTTCCTCAAAAGAAAGAGATGAACAGCTGTAAACAAAGAAATTGCAAGTCGACTACGCAATCCACGTTATTGCACTCTTTCGAGTGCTTGATCGGTATAATAATGTGAGAAAGAATCTATGCGAGGGTTGAAAACTGCTGATCACGTCAAATCTGGAGGTCACAGCATCGAGACCATAAAGCTGCGAACGAATGGAAACAAATAGTACAAATAAGAGCACAAAATAGTCAATAGAACAAAAGAAAATAACTGCTTTCGCGTGGTGTTCTCGAACGTTGAGGCGCAGCCCTTGTTGTCAGGGTCTTATCGAAGGATGCCAGAACCTCCCGATGGCCCAACGATTTGACGGTATCTGGGTCAAGCAATAAAAGCAATAAAGCTTCGCAAAAATACACTAGGGAGTTCTCCACTGGAGCTATAGATATGAAGTATATTCAACACATGCCACAAATAAAAGTGTAGGAAAGGTCATAAATGCCCTCGAAAAGTATTGTAATGAATATCCGGAGACGTGACTTCGAAGCATAAGCGAAGTCATTGAGAATTTGGCAAAAATAGCTTTGAGGTTGCCGTCGTTTCGTTGAGAATATTTTGGTGCTTCTGTGGCTGCTCGGCTAGAGAAGCGCTGCTTGTGCAGAAGGATAGAGAACTAAGCTTGTTGGTAGTCAGTACTATTAAAGTCATATGCAGCGTTTAGCAAGCTAAATGTTACGTCTCCTTATCAGGCTAATTGATAAAGTCAAGTATGACTCATTATGTTGTTCAACCATATGCTGCTTTACGCCAAGTGGGTTTCTAATGGTGCTATTTCTGTTCATTGTGATTAATTCTGTAATGCTGTGTGTAATATGCAGATTTCACAACCTCACCTCTATCTTGCTATATATTGGCGATTTCCCTATCTAAACTTCGAAATCTGCTTTCACTAATGATTAAAAAATTTGCAGTGACCGTCGCAAGTAAAGTCCTTTTGTCATTACTTGACTTGAGGCTGCTTCAGTGTCTTTTTCTTCCTCGAATCAGAAGCCACAATCAAGTACGTCCCACTTGTACTCCACATTGGTGACATAATAATGACCGGTATCAGTTGCGGAACTTAGCTCAATTAAATCTTATTAAAGTGTCATAGAGTCTCTTAGTGGCACCGGAAAACAAACTGGCGTTAAACAGTTCAGAAACAAGGCACCACGTATTGTCGAGCGAACTTGATTACTATTACACTTAGGTATTACAATTCGAACTTGATCTATTTGTAGGCGAGAATCATACATCGACCATGTCAACGCACACGAACATTTTGGTGTTGTACTACCCTCTGCTCCAAATTACAATGCTCCCATTTTCCGCGCTTATAAAAAATTGTCATGTCATAAACCAGTTTCTTATCAGGATGTTATCATATACCATCACTCCTTTACAGTCACACGACTTATTCTCTAGTAAAATGGGGGCGTGCACACCCAACATTTCCTTTAGTCTACTCATCACCTTACCGAAAACACCCCTGAGATACTTTCTAGTACTTTACTCATTAAATGTCGAATAAGTTTTCCGAATGTTAAAGATAGTGCCGATTTCCCATGCACGCTTCTTGAAGACTACTTGAACAATATAAAAAATACTTTAAAATACCTTCACTTCCTTTCATACTATATGTTATTTGGCCAAATCGGCTGGCTCTGCATTCGCTAAAACAATTCAGTTGTGGAAATTTGCTTGCCGAAGCCACGATGTGATTATAAGGCATACCGTATACAGTGATGGTCTTGGGCGTAACTTTGACCACCTGGGGGTTCTTTAACGTGCACCTAAATCTTAGTACACGAGCGTTTTTGCATTTCGTCCCCATCGAAATGCGGTCACCACGGCGGAGATTGAACCCGCGTCTGCATTCGTCTAACCTGCCGTCGAGTTAGAATGCACTCACAATATATACCGTAACAGAATTCTTCAGTATCCAGGAACCGAAATACGGAACCGCTTACCCGTGGTTATGAAAGTAGACTGGATCTTAACCCTTGTCGAGAAAGGTTTCTTAGTGAGACATGTGTGCCTGAATAGATCATGGTTCTGTGTGTATACGCGCGCGCGCGCGCGCATTTTGGGGGTGCGTGTGTGCGCGTGTGTTAGTTTAATTTTATTTATTTATCTTGTTCTCAAGGAATGTTGAGCTTAGAACTTATGACATATGGTCTAGCTTCATCGTGCTGTGCGCATTCATTCCTTCACCCATGGTCAAGTCGCAGTATACCTTACGCTATTGTTTGAGCCCATGATGGCGGCTAAACACACGCAAATACTGTATTTAGGGGATTAGTAAATAAAATTTTTGATTGATTTGATTGATTTGTCCAGTTCTCTGGCCCAGCTGCCACGGTGAGTTCGTGACATTTTTGAATGAAATCATCATTACGATCCAGGTAATTAGAATGAGTCGTAGGGCAGACCTGTACATGTTTGCGTTCGGAACGCATGATGATCGCTGGATGCACGACAACAAATACCCAAAGACTCATTGAATTCATACACAACAGAGGCGTTAGAACGCATATGTAACAAATGCCAAATATTATGCCTTACGGCAAGCTTTCATATAAATAAAGAAAAAGAACCCGTGGCGATCAAGATTCCCTGTTTGACACTTGTCGCCCGCTGTCTCCCTTGGTGTGCATTCCACATTGCACTCTCCGTATTCGTGCAAAAACACGTTCGCCGCCATAGATGATATTCTTTATAGGCGCACGCAATCGCGCGCTAAAGTATAGCTTGCTGCCACGCAATGCTGTCCACGTGCCGGTCGCAGACACGACGTGTCGACGTTGCATGACTTCGGTGCCAAAGTCTGCCTGACTGAAAATGCTCCATCACCGTGCGTCTTCACAGCACGAAGGAAACTGGCCGCCAGCGAGCAAGAACCAGACAAAGCGAAAGAACTGCAAATGACCCGTGCAGCTGCAAGGAGCAGGCGTGCGTACATTCAGAGGTACGTTGCTGCAACCGACGTCATGGTGGCCTTCTTTTTCTGTGTGTTCTCACGGAAGATTGAGCGGCTGGTCTGTAGGTAACGCTCGAGGCACGTGGATACATGAACCGTAAACGCCAGCTGTTCTTCGGATCGATGAACACAACGTGCTCTAGCGATGTGCGTGCGTCTCTGACGCGTGGAGGGAACGTATAACTGCGGTGTTATCTACGAGTACTAGTGCCGCCCAGGGATAAACTCGTATTGCTCAACGTGGCTCGTTGCAAGCTCAGAATTTAGGTCAGTATTTTTTTTTATCTAGTGGTAAACATAAGAAGACACGCCATCTTTAATGTCCCACGAAATTTGCGGCGTTATGAGTGTTGAAAGTGCACCAGTACAATTGTGTGCTTAAGGAAAGCTTCATACCACAAAGGCCGGGAAAATGGTGCATATAGGACGCACTCTTCGTCATCGATGATTGTAGGTGGGCTGTACGCAGAGGCAAGGCTTGTAATGGGTGAAAGCATGAAAAGGGGTTGGGGGAGGGGTAGGATAGGGGTGGGGGGGGGGGGGGGACGGTAGGGGGTTCATTTTAGTTATGTCAGTTGAGCACATTTTTATCGACTATCTCACCGCTACTGCATTACGCTGCTGAACATTCCTGGACCAGAAGGGAGAGCCATCACCCCGACGTCACACGTGAAAGCGCCCTTCGTCAATTCTTTTGTTAAAAAAAACTCCTTGGTCTTACAACCACCTTGCAGACGGCCGTTAATGACCTATAAGAGGATAAGATATGAATGGCAGTTGTCAGACTACTTTTCGTTAATTTCGTCGTTCATAGATGAATGTTTTTCAATAATGTAACATGTTTTGCACATTCAAGCACTCTCCAGGGCCGTGAAGTCCCGCAGAAGATTAGTGTTTGTCTACAGGTTCAGCAAGCGCCTAGTGTATATGCGAAACCATAAGTGACATTTTCTGGTTGGTAGTACCATGTATAACAGTCGCATAGTCCCTAATTACCGCTACCGCGGTTGATTCAGGGGGTGTGTTACAAGTGACATTTTCTAAAGAAATCGGACACATTTACACATACCAGAGGACGCATTTGGCGCCCAATTGGTGCTGTGGCGATCTAACGGTACAAACCCAGGTATTTGAACGAAGCTATTGCTACCAGTCCTGCATAGACCAATCCGGCCGTTTAAAACTATAGTACTGCACTTGCAAAAGGTACCCGAAGCTTACGAAATTCTCATTCCCGGTGCATCTATACACTCGTATTCTATAGGCAGCTAGTTCTTGTTGTGAAGTTGTACAATTGGAACTTCTAGGGTTTTCCACATGGAAAGACGCTAAAGTAGTTAGTTAAATTAACCACAGAAAGAGCCTTTAAGATGAATCAATGACAAATCTTAGACCATGCTCTCTTCTTTGTTCTGTTTTCGATCGCTCACATTCCAAGCCTGGTTATTTCATTCCACGTTAGAATTACAATTCGGCTTAAACAAATTAACAAGAAAATATTATGTTCACCTCTCTTCGACTTCCCTCATGTTACATTATTAGCATAGGTATTACTTAATAATACCTATACTAATAATGCGACATGACTATCAGCTCATACTAAGGCCTCTTGTACCACAGAATAAAGTTCATGCTATTAGGTGTTAAATGTAGCTGCCACTAGCAGCGATATCATGAACAGCGTGTGCCTAGCGAAATTATGCCGACGCGGCTCCATCGGAGAAATAACTTGTGTAACCACAGCAGTAAGTTTCTACCGGCTTTCCAATAATTAGCAAGACAGTCAATAATTTCTTGCAAAAAAAAGTGGCACCGTGATTAATAATTTCTCCGTTATTGTCTCCGTTATGCTGCCCACTTTCTCGTTGTAACCTTATCGTGCACTCATTAAGAAAACGACCTGATCTCACGTAATGTGCCTGCGTCTGCACTGCGCTATAGCTGCTTACGCTGCAAATTACACGGCCTTTAGCCTTCTGCAAAGAACTTAACAGCGCGACTTGGCTGTCGCTGCTAGAAGCTGGGAGGCTTCCAAGGCTTTCGTAAATTGCTAATTAGAGCGGTGTAGCTGAGCGCGCCGCAGCACAAGAGCTCCCCAGCGCTATACCGGCAAAATGAGCTGCCGATTCACCGCGAACGAACCTGTCATGCAAGTTATTCCGGGAAGCCTTAGTGGCTGGCGTAACTATATATCACAGACTTGTGAGCTTGCCCTCCGAGACATTTTCTTCCTCACGCAGAGCTATTTTCGCGTTTACTAGTTAATAGTTAGTTTAACCATCTCATCAACCTCCAATGGCCCACACGTGCCTAACGTGAACCAATACTTCGCGTTGCTGTTCAGCGATGGTTCAGCTTACACGCAGAAAAAGGTGCTTGAAAGGAGCTCTATCAGAGCGAGTGTCTCTTTCCTTCGCTCGGTCACGGCATCTGTGCACTGGTGCATTAATTATGCTGCAAGCGATCGCAAGAGGGCTTCTGGAATGAGATGAGGCGCAGAACCGCGAACAAGCAGTTTGTGTTGTTGGCGCAGATTGCCTCACCGTTTTTAGAGCGACGCTTTCTTGTCGTCGTTTATCGCCTTTTTAGCGGCGGGTACTACAATATTTTGTTGGCTGTTTAGTGCAGTGGTGATTATAATGTGTGCAGGTGGTGTAAGGCCTTGCGGAGCTGGCGGCCAGCTTTTACACACTAAAACAAACTTCACCACCAGTACGTCAGAGCACTAAAAGTACTTTCGCCATTGACTGCTCAGTAGGGCATCTCGTCGCTTTGCGGATATGATATTGAGGGTGAGTCACGGACGATATAACACAGACACATCGTTTTCCCATCGTTAAAGCAGACGATAAAAGCTGTCGTGGCCAGAGAACGTACTATCGGACATAAAAGTTTACAGACGGCGGCTCCCAGGCGACTCAACAACCCTGTCGTGAGGGAATTCATTGCTCCAGCGAGACCAGTTTTCTCCTGAAAGAGCACCACGAGATTTGCTGGCGAAGAAAGTAACACTTCTGCATGTCTTGAAGCCACTGCCGCTCTTCAGTGAGTGATATCACCATAAGTCAAAGTTGGTGCTCGATGAGCTTCTGGTGCTTCGTTGTATTCCTTTGTTTTCTATGTTCTAAAGCCTTTCTGAAAGACAACCTTATAACGTGTCGTTGGCGAAGCATGGGAGAGCGTAGATTTCATAGGGATTATAGCCCTTCATCCACAGAGGATTCATGGACCTTAGTGGTAATCGTGTGCAAAAGCAAATTATAGGAGAGCCGTATGCATTGAACGACGCTCACTCCAGTCATATTGATTTCACGGCGCCTCTTCGTTACTAAAGATCCAATCACGTGCCCTCATTCATAGGGCGCTGCACGTCAGTGAAATGTTACCCCGCTCTAAATAGCGCTGTTACTCGTTATGAGTATGCGAAATTAGGATACTTCGTAAGCTTGGCGAAAAAGCTGAATTCAACAGGGCAATACAGCACACAGAAAAAAACCACTAGGACAGAGCGCCGTCCTTGTGGTTCTTTTTGGGGCCTGTGTGGTGCTGTTGAAATAAACTTTTAAGTAATTGTTCAAGAGCATTAAAGGTTAGGGCACCATAGTGCGCAACAATAAATAAAGGAAAATACCGCAGGAACACCTGGAACGGAGTGCAAATACAATAAAAAATCATCTTTGATACCTTGCAATTGAAAACGTAATCCAGAAAAAAGGCAAACCTTGCTCTTTTTTTTTATATTGCGCCTGTCGTAACTACCACATTGATAATATAATCTATGCTTCGTGTCTATACAAAGTAAATCCTTGTTGCTTTCTTTTTTTTTTCAATCTAATGTACTGCCACCGATAGGAGCCAGAAATTTTGAGCCTATGCAGCTTTCTTGTTTGCCAGCTTTTACCTTAATATTTGGAGTTAGCCTTTCAACGAGTAAGCTTCATGGTTGTTGGGCCATATGTACAGCGTCCCAATTTTTAGCTATATCGCGCGAGCATCCATCACGCGTCATTTTCGCGCCTTTAAGCGGCCATAATCTGCGGGACCGGCAGAGAAGTGCTCTCAGGCGCACCAAGCACTCTCCTGTGCAAGAGTGGTCTAATGCGATGTTCCCTTCAGGACGACGCACAACCATATTATAGGGTTCTCGCGCGATATAGCTAAAAATGCGGCAGGCTGTGCTGTCATCAAGAAGACGCGGGCTTATGTTCTTTCCTCTCCCTTCGTGCTTGAAGTTTCGGCTGTCACTCCTTATATCTTGTTCAGGCGGAGAAATGAACAAAAAGTAAGCAAAACAAAACCTGCTTTCTGTACTTGTGCGAGAAGGCCGACCTTTCCAAGAAATACGAGAAATATTTGGAGGTGCACTGCATCTACCAAAGAGAAAATCACGCCGTTCTCTATACACAAGGACTACATTCACAAAACAAAGACGGGCATTTTCTGACAGTGCCGCTGTTTACAACGCACGCGCTTTCAAGCCCGACGAAGTCTGCATTTGGACCTGTCATTCTCACTCGTTTCAGATCGGGTGATGCAGCTGCTGAAGTTTTAACGTTCTCCTGTTTTCTAAAGCCTCGGCCTTCTGAAGTCTTCCTTTCGTTGTCCCATGGAGTGCTAAATCTTTTGACTCCTTCAAAGAGAGGTAAGTGCGTCTTCTAAGCTTGAACATGAAAGAGACGTTGTCCGGCAGTCTTTCGGATAAATCGAGTCCCTCCGTTTCAGGGCAAAAATGGCGCATAGTAAATATGGTAACGGTGGCGAAAAAAAAAAATGGCTCGCCGAAACAAAATCAGAAACATCGATAGACACCGCTGATGTAAGCCGATGCGGTGATTTACGGGTGATTCCCCTGGCCTTGCGAAAGCATCATGTGTACTAATTTTTCTTACTTCTTCGTTACTCCTTCCCTGCTTTCGTACTTGTGCGCGTAGGTGCTTCTGTGTAAGACGGAAATTTCGCGGCGCTGTTTCCAACATATTAAGCGTAGATTTGCGCAAAATAAACTTTGTTGCCTATTAGGCTCGCAGCGGGCAGCTGGGACAATGGTTTTATTTAGTAGCCTTGAACGTCTAACACTACATTTTTTTTTCATTCATCATAAAAAACATGTTAGCGTACAAGACCTGAGTAACATAAGGGTTCGTTTTCTAAGTTAATCGTATTCTTCACAGTGCTTCTTAGTTATCTTTCTGAAGGCCTAAATACCGACAAATAATGAAAAGTGAATCTGTATGTTTTAAACAAATTTGATTTATGAAAATTTTGCATACTGCCGCATGAAATCTTTCTTACGCATTGTCGGCACTACTTTGAAAGAAAATATGCCGCAGGTCATATCAAAATAAAACAATGCTACGGAGATGCTTCTACCCAACTCCTGCTATAGCCCTATATTGATCTACAGTATATTTAAATGAATAAAATAAATAAATAATGCATCGAATAAAAAAACGCGTACAGTTAGCATTGTTCGGCCCCGGAATGTGTTTCGAATATTGCGCTCATACAAATACCATATAAGGACACAGTTCAACAACACGCGTTTCTGTGTTACGTAAATCGCTGTTCCTCTTTTTTTGCGTGCAAAGAGCCACAGCCCTATAAAAATAAAAAAAATAAAAAAACGTATGCAGGACACGATACATTTCATGATTGTATTGTGCGTAGTATTACACTGACGTGCGTACTTGCGCCACATATTGTACGTCCACTTTTCATTCCCTTATGTTCCTTCTTAAGTTCTTTCGTCAGTGCAATACTCAGCGCAATACAATCATGAACGTCCACCAAATAGCCCCATTTATAGCTTTACTAAGCAACAACATTAACTGTCCTCACTTTCGCATATGAACGCATAAAGATTCGGTATTACAGCTGTCATGACCTCCCGTTTATTTCCTTCTATATGGATAACAACGAGCTCACGGAAACTAAAACACAACAGTAAAACAGCGAAAAATAAAAACGAGCTCGCAGATCGATCGATCGATCGATCGATCAGTATTGTTACTATGCGATGCCTGGACAATCCTCGAACCCTGAGCTAGAACTTCGTGCACGCAATGAATTAAGCCGCAGGAAACGACGCGACGGTAACTTGAAATGCATAATATAGCATGTCAATTCTCAACAAAGCGTTCACGCAAACTCAAGGCCAAACGATTTCTAATAATGGGATATCGACCCGCGGTTCGAACGTGTCATTGTGCGAGCAGAGAGAGTAGAGTTGCAGAGTACTGCCACTGCGTCATTTGGCGCTGCGTCACACTGCAATATATAGAGAGCCTTTTTAAACACGCACGCGAGCTCCGGCGGGGAGTCGGCATGCGTACAAAGGCTCCGCACTGAAATGCAATAGCGCTCAATAGTTCAATCTCACTATTATCGTGCCTGCCGCTTGACGTGGCTTCAGCCGCCACTCGAGGTGATGAGCCCGAAGCTCGAGTGAACTAATTCACTTTAATTTTGTTTGCGTTATGGTTTAATGGCCGCGCGACAGGGATGCTTATCTTCATTTGATGGAGTTTTATTTGTAAGGACACCGAGAGAGGCTCATCTCACACGTACTTACTCTGGATGATGAGCTACACGAGAACAAGGTGAAACCAGGAGCCAACGTTTCGACAAGTGGACTTGTTTTCTTCAAGGCGACGTATGCTCTCCTCGGCACAGCATATACAGGGTGTTTCAGCAAACACTTTCAAAATTTATTTAGGGTTGCCTGTGGCAGATAGCGAAATTCCAGTTAATGAGCTGGTCTACTCGAAGAGGCGGACAATATATTCACAAAAAAATTGAAATGTATAATTTACTAATTACTAAAAATTCACTAAATAAGTTTTTAACTAATTACCTGGTTGTCCATATTGCAATTTGTAAATTGCAATATGGACCATCAGGTAAAAAGACCATCAGGAGTCAAAAGATTTAGCACTCCATGGGACAACGAAAGGAAGACTTCAGAAGGCCGAGGCTTTAGAAAACAGGAGAACGTTAAAACTTCAGCAGCTGCATCACCCGTAACATATGGACCGTAACATCGGTAATTAGTCAAAAACTGGCATATTGCAATTTCCAAATTGCAATATGGACCATCAGGTAATTTCGGCCATTGACTGTCCTGAAATTCGGAGATGTTTCAGTTGTGTCTGGAAAAATCTCGTTTCCGAGATCCGCGGACAGATCGGGG
The DNA here is from genome assembly GCF_013339745.2 of Dermacentor silvarum. NCBI lineage: Eukaryota > Metazoa > Arthropoda > Arachnida > Ixodida > Ixodidae > Dermacentor > Dermacentor silvarum. The sequence continues at coordinate 215,370,250 of NC_051156.1, read as the reverse complement.
TCCTGGGGTGGTAGCGGATCCCGTATGAGAGGAGCCGGTGCCTGACGGTGCCCAAGCGATAATGATCGAGCACGATGGCAGCGTCACCGACTGCTGTGGTTGAGAAGGGACCTCGGTCTCATGGTAACCCTGCGTCTTTGGAGGACTCGAGGTGAAGGGGCGAAGGCTGACTGCACGGCCTTCGATAGCGAGCTGAACTTCATCAGAGACCAGGAGGTCGTCAGCTCTCAGAATCAGATAAGCGGGCAGGTCCTCCAAAACGGGAACCGCAGCCTCAGTGGAGAACGCACTAGCAATTTTCTGCGTATGCGGCACTGGCCCCTTCAAAGAACTTCGCCAGCCTGCACGGAGCTGCGGGCCAAGAGGACATCAAGGCACCCTAGATATCAGCAACACTGCCACACCACGTTTGACCAAGTCCTAAGTGGAGCGGCAGTGGGCCACTGGACTAAGGGTTATCCCAATGAAATGGTGAAAAAATGTGGTGTTTCGCTGCGTCTCTCCATTCCTCATGAATAACTTTGCTTGATGCACGCCTTTTTCTTATAGGGAACATCTTCGCGAAGGACAGCCTGTCGCGAATCATAAGAACCTACAGTTCGAAAAAAAATAACATCTTTTTATTATTATTTTTTTTTGTATTTATGCATGAATATTCACTTTATTAACCAATGATTGTTGGCGTATGAACCATTTAACATAATCAGAAAACTGCAGATTTAGATTATACCTGGCATGCCACGTAATGTTAGTCTTCTGAGTGTGACTTCGTTGTTAAGCGCAGCAGCCCTGTTACTCGCCTATGAACTGCGCTGTCTATTTAATGCATCCTCTTTCGCACAGCGGAAGTCATATACTGAAGACTCACTTGTACAAGAATGTGCAGGAGACTCCCGCTCGCACGTGCTTTGAACTTTGAACAGCTTGTTATGAGCCGCATTACGAGGTGCACTTTATGCACGACGCACCCACGCGCAGAAGCGTTCTCGGTGTTGTACAAATTTTTTACGAAATCGGCACGGCTTTTCCGAGATGTAACGTGTCACTTTCGTATTCTAGTGATTTTTCCTATAAAGAAAAAAGCGGGAAGGACGACGTGTTTTTTTTTTCTAAATGACCATAGTTAACTTGGCCACGTTACTCGAACTTCTCGAGGTATTTTTGTAAGCCTTGAGAGCACTGACTTACTTCGTTGCGTAGGTGTGTGGGTGGGTGGGCGGTCCTACGCATCACGCCATCAACAAGTCCGATATTTGCCTCTGTCATCTCGCTGTATAATAAGTGTCACCCACACTTCTAATTACGGGGTTCGCGAGTAACAGCTTACGCAAGCACGCTAAAGGTGATTCGCATGCGTCTCTCGAGAAAAAAAAATCGAGGATGAAAACGGACCCGGCGCGCCGGCCTGTTTTGCAATGAGCTCAGGAAACTCCGGTGGCGTCAGACGACAGAAATAATAGCGTGACATAGCGTCGAGCAGAGTGTTCCCGCTTTATCAGTGTTAATAATATTTCGACACACTGAGGCAACAAAATTTCTTAGTTATTTGTGAATTTCCAGCAACTTAACGCATACAGGACTAGCTTCGCTTTGTCATTCGCTCAGACCGACAACACAGGAAGTAATGAACGTCGTTCAATGTTATAGAATGTGGATCGTCGTTCTTTATATAATCGAGTCGTCTCGTACGCTCTTGGGAAAGTATTTATGCGAAAGATCCACCCGGGGGAAACTTTGGCGCTACTCATCGTGTAAGAGATCTTCTTTTTTTTCACTATACTTGCTGAGCGAGGTGGGTGGTTTGACCACTGAAAGGGCTGGCTGTTCCAAAATATTTGCAACGAGATACAACAATAAAAATTAGGTAACAAAACGTCAGAACACTGTGTATAGGAAGAAAAGAGGAAAAAGAGAGAAAGAAAGGCAACAGACAGAACAAAAGGGTTAGAATAATACAAGCCGAGGAAGAACGCGAGCAGCAACGACTTTTAGGAGCCCGGAGGAAATTAAAAACGAACGTAAATTGGTGTTCGCAAAGCATTTATCAAGTCACTGTAAACGAGAAAATCCTCTAGAGCGTTCAGAGTTATTCTGTGTGCTGAGGCACGGACAGGGTCCAGGTACTACCTGCACATAAAACGGACTCTATTCCAAACTGCTTAGAGGACACCGAAGGAACTTTAGCGGCTGGTCATCATAGGGGGCACTCAATGAGACAGTCTCCAGTGACAGTGCTCCATGGTGCCACAGTGCGTGCACTCAGATCATGGCCGTTTCCTCGCTCGCAGAATCAAAATTAAGAAGCATAGGACGCCTGGGCAACCTACAGGAGTAAGCGGTGTATCGTTCGGAGGCTTTTTGGTAAGATAAAAGTGTAAGATAAGAAAGCAGCTGGTGGTGGCGTGGGAAATATTTCACAAAAACAAATATAAGTTTCAACTGCGAAGATTTAATGAAATGCTTTGGCCGCAGGCATGTTTGACTGCTAATGCGAAGATTCTTCAGTCCATTTTTTTTCAGCGTGCGGTGCTAGCGACAGTCTATCAACATCAAGACAAATGCACTGAAACCGAACTCATCAGTGTATAGCGGGCAGAAGAAAGTGTCACATGCGCCGAAGAAATTATCGAGATAACCTGAATGAGGAAGGGGGAGGAATGATAGCCTCGGAGGCTTGCATTGAGGGTGGCCAGCACCTTTGCCACTATTTTATTACCTATTTAAAAGAAAACTGCAGCAATAACAATAAAGAACTTTTGGTTGGATGTTCCGTCTATGACCTAATGTATTACCCCTACCAAACAGGGATACACTCCTCAAAAAAGAAGAAATCTTGGGTTAACCGCGTGTGTCAGTGTTCCCTAAACCTTGTCTGCTCTCCCGCTTTCCATTTTTGTAGCGTTAGCTACACTGGCCTAGCCAAGCCCGTTTCGCGCGGCACATCAAGAGCCGTGCTGCGCATGCGCAAGGATCAGTGATGTCACACGGCTTGCGCACCGGAGCCACCGGAGCCGGCACCTCTCGCGCACTCCGCCGCCGCCGCGCGCGACTCACCGCCGCCGGTCTGCGCATTCCAGAGGAGTGACGTCGTAGCCGTGGTAGATGCACTGGCGCCGGCGCGCGCTCGCTGTGCAGTCGCCGTCTGACACTGCGCTGGAGCCGCTGCGCTTCTGACTGGCGTTTGCCAGTGTGGTATAGCCATGGAGAAGGAGAGCGCAAATGCTGCTCAGCAGCGCAGAAGAACGGAGAAGCTTGACTCATCGGATCCCGAAGTAGTTGCCTGGCAATTAGCGGTTGAGCGTAGGAGGAATGATCAGAAGAAGGCTATATACATGTGCCACATAATACGTATACCGCGTGTGTGTCATTGGAGCAGCAGTAAGCATGACAATCAAGCTAATCCTTGACAATCTAGACAACCAGGAAAGCTAAGAATAATCAGCTGAACCTTTGCTAACGCTACGTATATCCTGGCATAGCCGAGCTAAGCCACTGCAACTTTTTTAGTCCCGTTTCCCAGTACAGGGTAGCCAACCACGCTCAGCCTGATTAACCTCCCTGCTTTTCCCTTACTTCTTTCTGTCTATGAACCTTGGACCTAAGCGGAGCTTCCAGGCTCCTCTTATGCACAAGATATAGGCCCCAGTGCACCTTAAAGAAAAATGGCCGCGCAAAGCTCGAGACACAGCGAAGCTGGCCGATCGATTTCGTCATAACCTAAGAGATACCTGGCATAACCAAGCTCAACTCATGTATAGCCAAGGCAGAACCTAGCTGCTACCAAGTTCAACCTATAGATACAACCAAGTTCAATGTCGACATAACCAACTTAAACCTAGCTACTACCAGGAGACGCAATCAATCGGCCAGCTTCGTAGTGACTCGAGCTTTGCGCGTCGTGCGCAAGCTTTGCCTCCCCATTACGACGACAGAATAGAAGTGAAATTGCACGCCGGAATGATTAAAGCCACACAGGCAGCTGTGGAAGAAGACGACGAACGCGGTAGCAGTGGCACGAGCGTGTGCCGAGCACGTGCTCGAGCACTAACCGAGGAGCGCGAACAAGCCAGCTGCGGAAGACGACGACGACGCTCGAGCCAATGCTGATGATGATAATTTAGCGAAACGCGCACTTTTTACTGCTGGCCAAAACAGCTTCGCTTTAAATAATTCAGCTGTGCTATTTAAGACTACTATGTATAGGAGTCAGTGCCTGAGCCACATAAGCAACGGTTACTTGTTTGTCGAGTTATTCAATGTTGGTAATGCGGCGGTTACCAGCTGCAGTCACTAAAACATTATTATCGTAGACGACAAGCAGTTAGTAAGGTATAGTTAGTAACTCCCATGACCTTTATTTTCAGTATCCAGTCCGACACTGCGGCGTCGCCCTTTCCGCCACTTTACTATCGCTTTCATTATCATTATCACTGGCATGCATATAATGCCTACTGCTAAACAATCTGACCCTCCATAGCGAGCGTAGGTAATCATTTTTCTCTGAATGCCCCTATCCCGTCCATGCATCCAGTGGCCGGGAAATCTAGTCACTTAGGCCATTAATCATGGCTAATCTGCACAATGTCGCAATTCGCAGTGTTACCCTTAGTCAGAATGGCATCGGTTTGCACGACACTGGCAACTGTTTCGCGGCATAATCTAGCTCCCTCTTTCCAGGTTAGTCATTTTCCGGCTTCGACTATCAATTATCTCTCATCCACGCAATCCTTACCCCTCTTGCTTCCGGCCACTGTCTGTGCAATGTCCCACCTTGCTAATTGCGCACGACGCTATCCACTCGCGCTGAATTTTATGAGTGCGGATTTAGAGCACATTATCTCACTGGCGATTGCATTAACGTTGTTTCCGCACTGCCAAGTCCACCTCGTATCTATGTACGCTTGACTACGATCGTTTATTTCAAACCAACCGGCTTTCGGAGTATTGCGTAGAAATTCTTTGTATCGCAGTATCTAATGCTATTCCGCCCGTGTATGCATAACGCAATCAGGCAGCCGTTATGGCTTCTAAAGTGAGCATCTATCTGTCAACACTGAAGAAATAACGCACCTAACCTGTTTTCCTTCTTTCTTCTTTTTATCATTGATCGCAGTTAAGTGGACAAAAGAAAAGCATAACATATCCGTTTAATATAGATACTGGCAGTATTTTTTTTTTTGAGACGTTTACATTGTTGGCCAAAAGCTGTAAGAGTTAGGAAGCATCGCCGTTTGAAGAATGACACTCTTTAAAGAAAACAGTCAGTAAAAAAATAGTAACTATACTACAGCTTACACAATACATCGATACATGCATGGTGATTAAGTTAGCAGAGGTTACTAGCTCGTCTTCCTCATGCATTATTATTCTGTGTGGAGGTGGTCTTACTTGAACGTTTCGATAAACCGTATGAAACATGATAAATATGTTCTATAAATAATTACGTGCTACCTACTTATTGCATATAAGTGCCAACGGTACGTTTACTTTAGACTCGTAACTGTTTATTTATCCAAATGCAGAGCTTATGACTGGTGCAAACTGTTCTCCGGAAAGTTTGATTATATACACAGAAGGCTGTTTCCAATGATATATCGGGTAATAGCCAGGGCGTTGTATTGTGGAATGGGTTGTTCTATCTTATCGTTTGTTCCATTATGTGCAGTGTAGTTTCCCGCAGCTTACTGTTTCTAGTAAGCATGAGAGTCACGTACGATTACTTAGTTATGCACATATGTCCGACGAAAAGGACGTCGCAATGTGGTTAAAGTATATAATTACATATAGTATATGGTTTAGATCCTATATCAGTGCAGCAAACACTAAGGGGCAGACTGAGGCGCTGTGCTTGCAACTGATCTTTAATTCACCTGTGCATAAACCTGGTTGCAATTTCAAAGCAGAACCGAACAAGTTATTGCAATGGAAGCTGTTATAAATAAACCAAGTTGGTACCACTATGTATACTGCTGGCAATGATAACACAGCTGCGTTAGTAAATGTTTCTATGTCTTGGGGTTCGTAACTGAACCCGTTAGTACTAGTTGCTACCTTTTCGAGTTTGTAAATGCTATTAACACTACCTTTACTTTTCTGCAAATAACGCAGCACTATACATTCCATTCTAAACATTATACACTCTACATTGCATGTTTCGAGAATTTCTTCCTGTGCTGTCAGTGATCCAAATGTGAGAAAATACTTATTTTGTGTTGTCACAGTGACGGCCAGGTGCTGATGTGAAAAAAAAAAAAACATGAAAAATGTGGCTTTCCTTTACTGCAGACCTAATCAACACTTTTTCTGCGAAATGAATAAAGATTAGTTTCTAAAGAATAATTGACTTAGTGTAGGTGTTCGGCGTCAATTGAAAGAAGCAAGACATGATTGCTTTCACTTATAACAACGGTTTTTGAGTGAGCTATAGCCGAATTCAGAGAGAAGAATGTTCAGTGAGAGGAAGTATGGAGAGGCATAGAAGTGAAAGGCCGGGAGATGAGCCTCACAGGAGGGGGTGGGGGGGTGCACGTCTATTCAGCTACTCTGCACTGGGAGTAGGGTATACAGGGTTTTCGAGAAGCCCTAAAATGCGGTGCAACTCCGTATACAAAGGAGCAGAGACATCAGAGTGAAGCCAGCAACAGTATACCGTCGACCGACGCGTTTTCTCCGTCATGAGTGACATTTTTGAAGAGTCGCCTGTTCTGAATGCCCTGTCGCCATTCGCGAACAATAGAATGCCGAGAAAATGAATGGGAAGTGTGAGCCATAACCTGTTTGCCGGGCGCGCTAATGGCATGCAAGCGTAATGGTCGTTCACTGCGTTGTTTCGTAGAACAACGACCGTGTCAACGGCCCAAAGGCGTTGGCAATTTTTGAACAAAGGAGTCCCCAAGTACCCTGCTGTCCGTAGATGGGGGCCCAACAAGGGCGGTTACTACCCGACGTCCATGTCGTTTAATGCCGTAAACCCAGTGTAGTTAAGCCGCATTAACGATTAGGCTAAAGAACGTAAAAGTGGCTTCCTGCTTCTAAGTGGGAAACTGCGAACCTCATTCTGTGCTACAATTTCAAAATATACGATCATCACCTCTTCAGACATCGCATTTTTATATAGAAAAAAAAGAAAAAAAAGAAAAAAAAAGAAAAACAGAAAAAAAAATGACAGAGCATTCGCAGCTTTCCCCTGTCCAGTTTTTAAATATAACATTCACGTCTTTTAGCCTTCTTTTTGCATGCTCTCAGTGCACAGAAGATGCCACGGGAAGCTTGATGCTTCTCGTTCCGGTAACAGTGTTTTCCGCAGAGCCTGGAGGCGTGTAGCGGGCTCCATGCAATGCCTATCATGAAGGTAACCCGACGTGCGATATATCTGTGTCGAAAAAGTGGGCGCGAGACGACGACGCATAAGAGAGCTTAAAATGCAACTGCATTACGACTTCGGAAATATCAGTACCTAACGGCGACATTTTTCAACATTTTAGTCGCACCAATACACTTAGTCCATTCCACGTCAACTCCAACGTAATATCTCTATAAGCCGCGGGTGTCTCCAGATATAGGTGCGTGTCAGTACAGCAAACGGTTGTATCGTGCCGCAAATGGTTTGTAGCGAGGTTAGCTCGAACAACACGCAAATGGTGCGCGCCTGTTCTGTCAAAGTTGTTGCGGGTGAATTGTGTCACACGCACTCTGTTGCTTATTGATGCCACAGCAGCAATATGACACCACTACCGCCGGCAACCAAAGCTGCATAGTGCCTCGACAGTTACAAAGCTGTGTTCCAATGTCTTTCTTTTTTCTTTTTTTTTAACATGGGACTATACTGTCCATCAACAATGAAGCCGATGATACCAGGCGACCTAATTTTTTTTTACTACAGCCAGTACTTTTTACAAAAGCATTGATAAAATAGCCACTAAAGCGATAGCTTGAGCAATGAAAATAATGTTGCTATGCGTAGTACCTGCGTCATAATATTTATCGTCGCTCAATGGCTGTGGCATTCTGCTGCGTTCGATTCCCTTCTGCGGCAGCCCCATATCCATAGGTCAGAATGCCAAACCGCTCGGGTACCGTACTTCGTGTGTACTTCAACAAATACCAAGGAGCTAGGTGGTGAACGACCATCATGTAAACAGCGTGATAAACACGGGAAGAGGAGCACATGGACGCAGCTCGACGTATGTGTCCAACGTATGTGCCGACGACGCCACACTGTGGTCCACCCAGCGACCTTGAGATACGATGTAAACAACTGCACAAAGGTCCTGATGTGTTACGAGTACGTGCAGTCCGCTGGGCTCCAGATATCGACACAAAAATCTCGCCACGTACGCCAACAAACCGGGCAGAAAGTCAGTTTCCGATAGCGACTTCCATCCCAGGATTGGCTTATCGCTGATTCCTGAGACTGAAGAGCTGTGAGTTCTTGGCCTGGTAGTTCACCAGTCGGGGTCTAGCGCGAAGTGGATCAAGAAGATAAGCAAGACATCAGCGGAAAGAATTCACCCGATTCGCAGAATTGCGCCACGAAGTGGCGGGGCTCGCACTGACGGGGCGCGCTGCCTCATGCGCTCCGTCCTACAGCTTCGCATCATATATCAAGCGCAGTTCCTGAGATTGACTGCTCAGCAGTGGAACAAAGTTGAGGTTATCAACAGAAGTGCCATGAGAGGAATTACGGCCCTCCCTCGTTTAACACCTATACCAACGCTACAAGAGCACGCAGAGTCACCCGCCGGGGTGGCTCAGTCAGCTAAGGCGTTGCGCTGCTGAGCACGAGGCAGCAGTGGCCGCATTTCGATGGAGGCGAAATGCAAAAACGCCCGTGTGCTTGCGTTGCAGTGCGCGTTAAAGAACCCCAGGTGATCAAAATTAATCCGGAGCCCTATGAGCGTGCCTCATAATCAGAACTGGTTTTGGCACGTAAAACTCCGGAAACAAGAAGAAGCACGCACAGCTTAACACCATTTCTGAGCTCGTTGAACAGCGACAGCAATCAATAAAGCTCAAAATATGCCTCATACTGAGAGTCGCGGCGCTCCATTCCTATTTCTGTAGAGATTGTGCCATGACTAAAACGAACTTGGACAATCTTCCACCATGGAAGTATACATCACTAACCACTAACAAGACGACAAAGCTCCGCCGGTGGGTTAAACCGATTGCAACGACTGAAACGACCGTACCTACGGGACGCTGTGTGATATACATGGACGTGGCGGTTAACTCAACGGGAGGACAAATAGCCTACTCAAGTCCGACACAGCCTGAGATCCAAGCCACTCGCTGCTATGCAACATAATTTTCAGACGCCTTATTACTTGAGCTGCAGGCTATACACGATGCGATAGAAACCCTTGTCAACTTGCTTAACATCAACGAGGCCCACATCTATATTAACAGGCTGGGCGCAGTTAAGCATCTCAAACAAGTAACAAAAATATTGCGTACTTGTGAGCACATACACAAGAGTCAAAATTCTACATGTGTGAACGTTACTGTCCACTTGGTGCAGGCACATAGTCATGACCACAACAATGACGTTGTGGATCGCATTGCTCACTCTTTCTCGACACCCGTAACTCCTCCTCTTTCCTTCCCTGTGATCTGCGCTCTCTTTTCATTGCTCAAAAATCCATCCTTCGGCGTTACATGCGCCCCCCCCCCCCTCCCGTGTCTGCTGCCTCCCCCACAATCTTTCTCGGGTGGAGGAAGTCTCCCTCCGGAGACTTCTGGCCATGGCGGCCCTTACATCAGCCGTCACTTGTGCTTGGGGGTCAACTGTACGAAGGCTTTGCCCAGTGTCCGAAGTGCTCTGCTTCTGCGTTGGCAGCGGATGCCCACCATCTACTTTGCACATGCTCTGGGATCAAGACAATTCGAGAAAGTGTTCTTAAAGGTGTGAAATGGAAGAGAAATCAAGTAGAAGACTGTGAAAGACAGATTATGGACACCGCATTTTAAAAGTCGATGGTGCAGTATCTCTATGAAATGGGCCTGCATGCTTCTATTTAACTCCATTATGACATTATGACGCGTGGCAAACCAAGCGAACAAAAGAAGTATGTCTCCTTTATCTTGTCCTGTTTCTTTAGCTGTTTTTTACGTGACGTTAGAAATAAAAGCTCGCAGCAACGCCCGAAGGGCAAAGCATTCAATAAATAGTGGAGGCTTTCGTGCCCGAACCATGATCTCATAATGAGGTACACCACTGTGGCGCACTACGGATTACTTTTAACCAGCTGGGGCGTACTTAAATCTAAGTACAAGCGCATTTAAGCATTTCGTCCCAGTCGATATGCCGCCGCCATTGCCGGGATCAAACCCAAGACCTCAAGCTCAACAAAGCAAGGCTATAACCAGCGGTGAACCGCGGCGGTTTTTACATGACGTTAAAGAATCCCAGGTGGCATAAATGAATGCGCACGTTAGCCCATGAGCTGCTTTGGGACGTACCCACAAATTTATAAGTTTAACAAAATCATTAACTTTTTTCTTCAAGGTATCCTATTGTGGTATTATAGATAATAGGCGGAGAAAGAGCAAGAAGCAAAGAGAAGACATGGTTGCAACTTTCGCAGAGTAATGCCGGAGCCATCCATATGGAGCGTTCTTGCGGAAGGACGGCTCCGTGATTAATTGTTTTATTTATATAATGATAATAGTAATGTGAGCAACATTTATCGCCAGCAATGCACAATATTTGATTGCTAATTTAACAGAGTGACGTGAGGTAATAAAGACACAAGCCTTAAGATATGCATTTAGCACCAACGTAGTCAGTGGATGCAATATATCGTCTACTACGACCTGCACATAAATATACGACCTAGAATGAACAAGCACATTGTTGAAAACGGCGGAATATATATAAAGCAACCTTCGCGCGTAATGATCATGGCTCTGAAGCTTCTGTATATTACTTGCTCTTACATATAAGCATTTGTCAGTAATATACAGAAGCTTTATAGCCATCATCAAAGTGCAAAAGAACCCTGTGGGCCATTGCCTATTTTCTCAATGGCTGAGGCTTCATAATTCGTATTTTCTCCACACCGGAGTTTATCATCTATGCAGCCTGCGCTGTTTTGAAACGTTACATTGTTCATGAACAATTACTATGCTTTACAATTCACATTCCCTTGCCAGCTATTAAGCTTTGAATCACGCTCGTACTATCGCCCAGCGTCACCACGACCTCCATATTGATCTGCACGACAAAACGACACGGCGTCGCTTTGTTTCTTTCACTCAACAAGTTGTTATGTGACAATTTTTATTTCTCCTGTGGGCCTAACTTTCCGCACGAGTGATTTTTTCACACCTGTCCCGTTTTTCACTGACAAAGCTTATCTTTTGTTTTCCTCCAGGACTCGAGTTCAAGAGCTGCTTCCATATACCCTGCTTTAGCGCCACCCGTAGCCTCTTTTATCACCTGAAAAGGCCTCGATGGCCAGAGTCGTTTCTTCGGTAGTGGACTTCCGTCCATCCATCACCATTATATGCATTCCTTCTCTTATAGCTTCATCTTTCAGTCACATTTTTTTCTTCTCTTTTATGACCCTAGCGCGTTTTATGCCCTCCCCTGGCCCACTTCTGCGGCTAATCGCAGCCTTGTCCTTGCGGTGACCGCTAGCTCGAGCTTCATCTTTAAATGTCCAACCAACTATCTGCTTTTCGTTCGCTTACTTTGTGAGTTCATAACTTTGTTTCGTTTTCTTTGTTTTTCCTTTTTGCTTTTCCTTTGTTTCGTTTCTTCACCCGGTTTATTGCTGGCCTACATTATGCGAGAGAGCTTAAAAGTGAACGAGGTATGATGAATTTTTATTCACCATCTCTCCCCGTGACTTAACCGGGAGAAACAATCTGAAAATTTGCACAAATACCGAGTCTGTACAAATGGGAAAATTTCTATTTGTGGTGATGGAGGAAAGGAAAGTTGTACTAATTGTTAGGGTGATGATAGTGATCCTCCTAACGTTTCGAGTTTTAAGGACAACAAGCTCCAGTAGTATACGATATCATTTGTTTTTTGTGCCACATACCTCTGTCGTTTGCAGTTTCCGAAAAAGACAAGAATGAATGCCGCTTTCTTCACAAACACCTCTGCCATTTCCGCTGCTAGGCTACGTGTGCAGGCAGACATTAGCAGCAATATAGTGGGCTTCCGTCCATCCATCACCATTATATGCATAGCTTCTCTTGCAGCTACTTCGTCTTTCAGTCACTTTTTATTTCTCGCTTTTTAACGGCGGAGCTGCTTAAGCCGGCCATAATTTGTGCCGCGAGCCGCAAAACCTCACCAAGCTATGACGTCACTGCGTTGCCTAGCAACCCCATACCAGCTGTGCGATAGCTTCGCAAGACTCCGCGCCTAGACACTGCGCGCTGCGCGTCTGCTCCGCTTGTCATAAACGTTCCGTGTAGCAGGTGTGAAGACGGGGTTGCTATAGTGTGCGGGCGGAAGTAGCAGCCATGGGGAGACCGAGGAAGAACCGCACTCCCGAGGAAGAGGCCGCTTTCCGGGAATCACGCCGCTTGGCTAAACAAGAATACAATCGCCGGCGTCGAGCTGATCCTCCACAGAGCGCCGAGGAAGCCTTAGCCATGGGACGGCGCAGAGTCGAAGCTGCGCCTCGCTTCTCCTAGGTCCGGCAACGCTCCTCCGCCGCCGCGCCAGGGATGGCGTCACTGCGCGTTGCATAGCTCAGCTTGCAACACCGACACCGCGTTCCACCGCGTTGGAATGCCGACGCCGCGTTCCAGCAGACCCGCTCCGTCAATGCGGTTGCCTCGCAATCAGTTACCCAGCTTCGCCCAGCCATGTCATTGCTTCGCACCGCAATTCTTGCTTTGCTTAGTCACGACAACACTTCGTGAAGCTTGGCCATGACGTCAAACTGATTATAAAGATCATGTCACCGCGACGGCGACGCACCCAACTCTCGTAGACTTAGCACTGAGTAAATGTAACATGGGATTGCCGAAGAAGTACAAGACTCCCGAAGAAGAAGCCGCACAGCTGGAAGCTCGTCATGCCGCCAGCCGAGAACAAATGTGGCGATTTCGTGCTAATCCGGAGTATCGCGCGGGAGCCGCTGCTGCTAAACACGCCAAGGCTACTAAAACCTGGAAGAAGCTACGTCGATCACCAGCTCCGCTATTTACTCCAGTCTTGCACCACTAGTGGAAGCTGCCTACCTTTTTATGACATTTGCGCATTTTATGTTCTGCCCTGGCCTACTTCTGCAGCTAATCGCAGCCTTGCAAAATTATTATGCAGAACAAGGTTTTACTGACCAACTTTACAACCCTTGTTAAATTGTGAGATTGAAGAAGCCTTTCAGTAATGAAGTCAGCTCTGCTTAGCAGAGATCGTATAACTAGCACTCGTGTCATATGATACGCAACCTTGAAATGCATAGGAAATGCATGACCATTCCAGTTGATTCCTAAAATAGTGCCTCTAACAGTTCTGGATGATCTTAACTGGAACGCTGCGAGGCATTTTTAGCAGATCTTATGGGTGGATAGATCGAAAGTGGAATTATAGTCATAAAATTTGTGCTAAGCACACATGACTTCACTACTCTCCGGCTTGAAGTTGGAAATTGAAATGTGTGATTTGGGGGGGGGGGGGGGGGGGAGTGTTAGCGCAGTGTGTTGTCGTTTCTATCTATGTCCCTGCCTTTTTAGCGCTATTGAAGTTCCCAGAGTGCTTTAAAGATAGCTATTTGAAGTTAATTAGCAAATTTTAGTTCTTATCAAAGTTATTATTGCAATTTTGTTGCTGCTAATGTCTGCCCAGACACATAGCATATCGACATGGACCTAGATATGAGTTTCTTTTAAAAAAGTGTTTCATGTAAAAAAGATCGCCTGGTATATGAAAACATATGCCCATGCCTCAGACCGGTCCGAGGTTGCGGTTGGACCATGAAGTGGGTAGTAACTGGTGGTGTGCAAGATGGCTACTGGAAATATCTGGAGGGAACAGAATGATAGAAATGTGTTCATTACATCAACAATGCTGAATTTCACGAATGAAAAAAAGTAAGTTGCTGGTTAACGCTAGATTGTTGTTTTACGTTTTTATCTTAAGAACATTGGCGGCGCGAAGACAAAGAGAGCAGTCAACTAGTACTATGAAAACACCGCGTGAAGACGGAACACGCAACTGAAGCTCGAAAAAAAAAAAAAAACGCAGCGCTGTAAACTTGTTCAGATCTACCTAACGTCATCTTCATTTTTTTTCTGACGATTGCTTCCCAAGGAATAACGCATGCACGAGCAACGTAGACCAGGTTTACATTGAGAGAGGAAGAAAGAGAATATGTAATGTTAACTTGGGAGACCAACCCGCGGATACAGGCTTGTCATGCTACTCCAAGAGTAATATAGTATAATGAGATAAAAAATACCACCAACTTCAATCCAGTATACGAAACCGCACGGACATAAATAAATACATAAATATTCGATGCAGTGAAAGCCGACTAGCAGCGAAGCTCGCTTTGATTGTGTCTTCGTCATCTTTATCTACAAAACTCAGTGGTGGAGGGTGGTGCTTGCTGCAAGTTTAATCGAAAACAGTGGGGAAGATGACAATAGCCTATTTACGGTCTGTGTCGTACCCTGCAACTACGTGTGATGCCCGCAGCACTGTTCAAATACTTTTCGGGAGTACGTAAGATCCTAAATGCAGCGCGTCCTCCACAATGACACAAAAAGGGAGGATTCTGTACTGACAAAATATAACATCGATTTTCTAATGTCCCTGAATTCACTGTCTTTAAAAAAACGCGCGATGTCGGTGTCCAGGCGAGTGACAGGCGAGCCATCGCTGCAAATAAAGTGCCGAAAGACACGCCCTTGTGGGAGTGAAAAAAATTGACAGACGCCAGCCTCACGATGTCCCACTCTTTCGCATGGACGTAGGTTTGGCATGTCCTTTCTGAAACAAGGGAGATATAGACAGCTAACAACACGCCCATACTACCACTCACATAGAAAGAAACACTATGAAGGCAGCTTCGCAGAAAAGGAATGCATATATGTTTGAGTAAGTTTGGCTTAAGGATTACGTTCGAGGATGAGGTCGTCTGCGCGACTTTTCATGCCGCGTTCATCATCACTGCCCACTCGGTTATTCATTCAGCTGGTATAAGCAAACTCAATTTGTGTTAGGGTGGTGTCAGCGAAAATGTCGCCGACTTTCTTGTTCTTTGCTCTTCCCGGCCGCTCGTGTGTCACCATTACTCCCTGATTACAACTTATCGCTCCACAATCATTCGGCCCTGGCGTTCCGGTCACATGTCTTCTTTTTCCAAATACTGGCTCAAAACCGCTACGGGGGATTGGCCAAGACGCAGGCGGTTTCAAGTATCTCTGTTAGAATTAAAAAAAAAAACTAAATTTGTATAGCGGAGCATGGGTTAAAAAATATAATTTAGACGTTAGAGAAAAAAAATACTGTTTAGAATTATGAGTTAAAATTGTACACGTCTTTCAAACCGTACATTAACCTTGTCTGCTTTTTCTTCTTTTTCAATCTTCTTCGCTGAACAATTAGCTTTGTTTGCAATACTGTTTTCGAAACTTCAGCGCGCAGGACATTTCTTAAGCATATGAAATGTCGGCTCTCCCTTTTAATTTTCCAGGTTTTCCCGTAGGGCGACTTTCAAGCTTTCTACATTTGCCCTGTCTACGTGCTAGTCTGTTCTTCTCATACAATACGAATATTTGCGCGCAAAATGAGTTCTCGGTATTGACAGGACAGGAACTGGAATGAATCTATCATTTTCATTTATTTGTGTCCATGTCGCGCAGCCCGTTTTGAGACATTAAATTGCTTTCGAAATCTAGAGGATAAATATGTGCGCTTAAGACAGCCCTTCATTTTTCATTTCTTAAGCCACTTCTCCATGTGCCCTTCAGAAGAACAAAAAAAAAAAAATGAAAAGAGGCGGTCGCGCGTATCTATGTGTAAGAAGCCTACAATTTGTTACAATCAAACTGTTTCACCTTAATCCTTTGTATAACTACTATAGGCATGGGAACAGTGCGAGAAAAACAAGACGGACAGGAGTAGAGGCAGATAGCGCTAATTTTCAACAAATTTTATTTCAACAAGCGCTGTGTTCGTCTTCTTCTCTCCGCCCTGTCTACCTGGCGCTGTATCTAGTCATCAACCATCAACAAGATCACCTTTTCACTCTTTTGAAATTCATTCCTGTTAGTTGTTTATTGAGATAGCAATTATATGGACGCTCCAGGCTAAGTTCTGCCGTCGTCGTCGCCGTGATGTTCCACCGCACGCCCAGAATTGGAGGTCATGTGATCAAGCGCGTGCTATGGGGGGGGGGGGGGGGGGTGATTGTGGCTGCGCATGGCGCGG
The DNA here is from genome assembly GCF_013339745.2 of Dermacentor silvarum. NCBI lineage: Eukaryota > Metazoa > Arthropoda > Arachnida > Ixodida > Ixodidae > Dermacentor > Dermacentor silvarum. The sequence goes on along the minus strand of NC_051156.1, from coordinate 215,353,848 downwards.
CTGAGTTCATACGAAGCCCGCGCGCCCTACGTATCTTGGAGGTAATCTGAGACGGGTGCAAGGCCTGGGTGAACCGAGATGGCGAGTGGTCTCATGTGTGCCGGTATCTTGCCCGCTTGGTGTTGGAGGTCGCATAATCTAAAGTTTCGGAGACGCGTTGAAGTGAGAGGTAACAGGAAGCGTTCGCTACCCGTGGCCGGCGCTCTTCATCACGCCAGCGTTTTGACAGCGAGTTTTCGCGGTCATTGAGTGAGATCTGCTGATGCTTGCTTGTGCTTGCCAGACGCCATGCTCAGTAATTTAATTGCTAAGCAAATGTTTATTGCGACTTATACGGTCGATAAACTACATACCTTACTTCGCATAGTTGTCTTATACTTTGCTCTCGCTATCAGTGCTTTGCTCTTGCGGGCGAAACTGCGACAAGTTTTTGTGCGCAGTCAAGAGCAAGATATCCATGGTCCCACCGTAAGAGGATTAGGATTAATGGAATACACTCTTGACATTTCAGTGCACTTAAGCGGATTCATAGGAGGTGACATATTTGGGAACAACACTTACGGCTTCCTTCATTGTGCAGTTGTCATTTACAGGCATTGAAATTAGAGCCTAATGCCGTAGGTTGTCCTACATTTCGCATATTGAAGTTGTGGCGCTGTGTTTACGCTTAGTTAGGAAAAGAGCAGAAGGAAGGTGGTTGGAAGGCGGGGCGATGAACGAGTGAGTGTAACAAAATTAATTGTTCTAATGTCACTATTGTTTTTCTGTTATTATAATTTTACCATAGGTCCCGAGTTACCTCATTTTACAACGCTTTCTTTTACCTGCAACGACAAAACAACCGTACACGGTGCTGTGTGTCACCGTGTAATTACGTACTTTTCAATAGAGATATGTACATAACGTTCAGCGGCGCTTTTTTTTTTTCCCAGTGTTTTTCACCCTTTTACAAATCCATTGCTAAATACACGTATTGCAGGAAAAAGGAAAACAAAAATGAGTGATGCGCGGTGCCTTTTGAGCGTATAGCAACTCGAACAACCCGGCAGTCTATAGGCCGAGTCTGGGTTTGTGAAGGTTTAGTCTAGCAAGTGTACGTTGCATTTAAGAGAGAGATACATTCATGCTACACTGAATTCATCATGTTGAAACAACTTTAGCTATACGACAATATAGTTTTATTCGCTAAAATCAAGGCTCGGGGTGATGAACGAGTGATTGTAACAAAATTAATTGTTCTAATGTCACTATTGTTATTCTGTTATTATAATTTTACCGTAGGTCCCGAGTTACCTCATTTTCTGCTGTTTGACTCACGCCTTTGAGTGAAGCAACCATGTTTCTCTTGGCAGTTCAACGAATAGAACTTCCTTTCAATTATGCTATATTTCCACGCAATTAGAATGAAGCAGGCCCAATTTCTCGCTTGTCCAAAAATATACTGGAATTCATACTCAGCAATGTGCATCTTTTCATTGCATCTCTAGATCATTTATGTTCGAGCAGAAAGTATTACTACACCTACGAAAAAAGTTCGTAAACAGGTCCCTCACATATATTTCAACGTCCACTTTCAATGAAGCTCGTCATATTGCAAGCTCTCTTGCTTGAATCACTGGTGACTAACTTGAGCGAACATGAAATTAAATATTACGTTTTATGTTATTGAATGATTGCTACAAGCTTTCTCGGTGAACATTTAGCGTGATCGAATAATCAAGCATTTGTGTGTTTGGCTTAAACTTCAAGCCACTACGGCTTCTGAAATAACAAGCTTGGTTGTATCCTGTCATATTGCTCGGGACAGTAAACAGTATACTTTGTCCGAATATCTTAGAGTACTTTGATTTACATACGCACGATTTCAGGTAAACTAACTTCAATATCTCGTCTTTCCTTCCATCAGTGTCTTGCCGTTTAGCACGAGCCAAGATACTATAATTAGCAGAGGGAGCCAAATACTTGCAAAGGTCTCGTACCTTCCAGAATTTCAACTTTTTACAGGAGCAGTTTCCGCATTCTTTTAACGGGCTGTCCAAACACACTACATTAAAGGGGTCAAACGTACCTAAAGAGATGACACAGGAAGTAAAGCTGAAAGAAGTCTCCGCAATCTTCTAGTTACTGTTTCTTCTACTCTCATTCTTCTTCTTGACCATTAGCCTTTATATTTATTCGTGTATTTCGCAATAGCAACTGTCGTCGCGTCTTGCATCCCTCGTTGACACGTGCAAGGACGAGTGGGATTGTCTCCCAGCTCTGACTTCAATTTCAGTATAGCAAACGGAAACGGTGGGAACGGTGGGCCAGGAAAGTGTCGGTGACTCTGCACACTAAGTCGTCCGCACTCCCGCACAGATACCGAGCGCTATCCTAGCTCCCGGAAGGCGCCCTGGTTTCTGACCTGTCAGAATAGCGCGAGCAACTTGGAAAAGGAAATGAAGTTGGAGACGTGTCAGGGAATGTGGGTGCTTGCTTTGACATACTCCTCGGAAGGAAATCCCATTTTCTTGTTGTTTCTGCTGTAGCTTGGCTTTCTGCTGTTTGATGGTCTTTTTTTTTCTCCATTTGTGTCTTTCTTACACTTCTCTCTTCATGCAGGCTACGCACAGAACGGAAATCGTGCTGCGCTCAGCGGATTTCCGTCTTCGACACTGACTTCCGCAGCTCCACTCTTATCGGGTGTTAAGCGTACCTGCAAGTTTTTCTAACGTCCGTTTCCGGTTATCACTGCTTCCGCAGTCAGCGTCTGCTGCTTCTTGCCTTTCCCGTACGCCCTTTCTTGTGACAGGTCTCAAGGCAGCAGGGTATATCGTTCTCATACAAGACCGGCAAAGTCGAGCGCCATCTTCGTCCCGTCCTGTCGAGAGTTCCTAGCCTTCTCGACATCGGCAATACCGCGTACTTTCACGCAGAAAATTGAAAGGGGTGGCGATCATGGATTTTCCGTGTGCTTTCGTGTGTTTGCAGTTTTTACAAATATTGTTCGAGCTCGTTACTCCCTTTCGGATCAGCTTGCTTGCTTGATTTCTATGAATATTGTCATCGTTAGAAAACAAACATAACCTGTATAGACAACTAATATCGATTAGATCTACTAACGAAAATACTTGCCGCACAACTATGTGTCTCCCAATAAACCAAAACACTTGTGATTTCATTACTTACAAGAGAATATAAGTACAAGAGCCGCATTGAAGGTGCAGTAAAGGTGCATTATTAAAGAGACCACTAGTGACACCCAGTTGGTGTTTGGCTAACGATTAGATTTATGCCATGAAGCTTGCAGACTACTTTTTTATTGCATGAATGTCAGCTTATTGCGTCCTGTCAGCCTTTTCTTTTTGTTCCGATAAGTTAGAAGCGCTTCAGTTACACTGGCTTTAATACAAGCCAATTAAGTGTTTTTTTAAGGTGGACTGTCAACACAATTGGTGCGACGACAACGAGCTGGTAGTAAAAGACACGCCTTCGATGTTTTCAATAGATTGAAGCTTGCATGCTGTTCATACTACAAATACCTTCAATGCTAATTCTCTATCATAAGACATGTTGTATAAAACATGAAAAAAATTAAGAAAATTAACCTGCTTGCTTTAATGCAGGATAAACAAGCTTCTCATTAAGATAACGGTGATCCGTTAAACTGAGACCCCCAAGAGACTGATATCTTTATAAATTACCACTTTATTCGGGTGTTCACTGTGTAATACGTATTCAACGCAGGCTAAATGTCACTAATAGAATACCCTGCGACGTCGCATATGCCGTTTTCCGGGCATGCCTGCACATGATAGGTCACCAACCCACAAGCCTTCTACAATTCGGGCTGCACCACAGTGTCAGCTTTAATAAGGAGAAGCAGCCTTCTGTGATTCAGTTCGTTCTGCGGGCGTTCGTACTAACACAGGCTACCAGAAAAATACTGTTGACTGTCACCTGTAGTTATATCGCACAGAGGTAAAAAAAAAGATACTGTTTCTTTGGTTCGGGCCATTGGTTTGGTCCATTGTCTAATGTGAGCTTTTCGGCATTTCATAAGTATTTGAATTGGTTATTCAATGAATTATTATCAACGGGTAATCATGGCACAACTATTACATATCTGCAGTATCACAAATGCACCTCCAAATGCACCTTTTGCGATGCTAAAATAAACCACGCAAAAAAAAAATGTTTTTGTTCATTTCTTCAGCAATGCGTTTCAAGAAATCCCGGAGAAATGTAACTTACGACCATGATTACAAAGCAATGATTCATATGAGCAGCGAGTTATAATCCATATTCATGTGCTAATTAAATTCTGAGGTGTTACGTGCCAGAACCTTGAGACGATTATGAGACGAATATGAGAGACGCTGTAGTGGGGGACTTCGAATTAATTTTGACCGCGTGAACTTTTTCACGTGCACCCAATGCACGGTACACGGGTGTTTGTGCATTTCGCTCTAATCGAAATGCGGCTGCCACGGCCAGGATTCGATCGCGCGACCTCGTGCTTTGCAGCGCAATGTCAGACACCAAGCGACCATGGCGGGTCGGTGTCATATTAAATGCTGCTTTGACGGCGATCCAATCAATATATCTCGGTGCCATAGTTTTCGCAGCAGAGAGCGTCACGATGTAAACGTGGAAGGGCGGCTGGTTCCTCTCCCCACCCCCAAAAACACGATGCATTATAAAATAGCAGTTTTGAGCGATTAGGTAGTGTCATTCTTTAAAAAGAACACTGAAAGTAACAGGATATTCTCCTATGTAGACTATAAATTGACCAATGTCCCGCCTTCTGCCCCCCCCCCCCCCCCTCTTCCCAACATTGTTGCCCTCCCCATTCTATACAATTCCTATACCTGCAATGAGCCGACGGTAGGTAACTTTCGAGCAATAAATTTTCCAGGAATGCATTGCTTCTTTTTAATAAGTGCACAGCTGTGCTGAGACCTCCTTTCTATAACGAGATCACCATGACGGCATTGGCTGCATTATGACGTGAATGCCACAGAGGAACTTCAAGGAACTTACGCGAAGTTCAAGTCCGTGGTCCGATAGGCTCACCATCCGGCTCTGAATGCGGGGCGCAATTTCTTTGTTCAGTGGCTGCCGGGTCATTGCGACATTGTTGGCAATAACCTATCAGACGATGCATCCAGGTTTTCGCCAAACGGGTTTTTGCCGATCGGGTTTTCGCCCAAATTATCCACAGTGATTTCGGGACAGTTACAATGCCTCTACCTGGAGCATGCTACGAAAGCAATCGCTTGACTGGCTCATGGTGCTATTCTAGCTAATATATAAATAAACATATAAACATAAATATACATAAACATATATGTTTATAAATAAGCCTACTAGTACTGGCAAGACTGACGCGTGTACAGAGGTACGCTTTTTCCAGGATTCGTAAAGAAAATGCATGAACATGCATAGGACGGCGATGGTGTTCAACATTAAGTCACTTATTCACTCTTCATTGCCGATCCCCAAAGAAAAAAAGACAGTTTACGGCTAGACGCTACAAGGTAAGCGAGAACGGGCAATTTCATTGAAGTTTTTCAACGCACGTGGGCAATATTCTGGAGACATGATAACAGGATCAGTCAGGTATTATTTTAAGCAGTACTTTCGAGCGCGTTGTATTCGCTTTTAATAGCTACGCGTGAAGCTTCAATAAAGTGGGCTATACGGTGGTCTTGTTGCGCCATTGTTTAAAGAACATTACCTCATTCGCGTGCTAGACCTTTTAGCAGTAAAACATCATACGAGTTAAATACACGCCGCGAATAGTCTGATTTTAGATGTTGGTTGTATTTTAAAAAATTTATTACTTTTTATTGTTCAACTTTTATTTTAAACCATGGAACAATGTGTACATCCTTATTCTATCCGCTAGTCTTGGGCCACATAAATTCCTAGCGGGCAACTGCTTGTTATCTCTCGCTAGTACGATTCAATCGAATGCTTTTACAACAAAACATACGAATCTACGCATTTTTCTGCTTAGAAAGCTGTTTTTCTACAATAATGTGGGTCCCTATACACCTGATAACTCGTATTTTGTTGTATTACATACTGCGAAGCTTCAGAAAACACCACCGCCTTCAAGACCATCATCTTTCATCAAATGAAGCAGCCTCGTTGGATTGTTTTTGCTACGCATGTGATTACCATTGGAATCTTACGTATGTGTACTGTTTTCGTGTTGTCCCCCAGCTCTCTGACATTTGATGTCCTGAGAATGAATGAATGAATGAATGAATGAATGAATGAATGAATGAATGAATGAATGAATGAATGAATGAATGAATGAATGAATGAATGAATGAATGAATGAATGAATGAATGAATGAATGAATGAACCTGCTACGCTATTTAGAACAGGTCAAGAAGACACTTACTATAAATTACCCGTATTTTATGTATGATCCGCCTAATAGTGTCTTTCTCTGCTGCAATCCTGATGTCGGTGTTCATATGCTTGCCGAAACTCTTCAAGATTACGCAAGAAAGCGCGCCGGATGATAGGTTGTCGCTATTTTGCTTCATTCGTCGCTGGTACCTTGGTCAATTGTGACAGCCCATCCCCTACAAAACCACGCAATCAAAGTTCCAACCCGACAGCACAAGTTGCGCTTGTGTCGATCCACTGTTTCACTAGAGACCAGCAGAATAAAACGGAATGCAGTCACGTGTAAGGGCAAACATTTCCTATTTTCAGACGGTAATAAGTTGGGGTAGTTCTTGACATTATTTATGCAGTAGGGAGCGTGGGACTGTGCACGGAACGCTGGTAATGACAGTGCCGCGATAACGACGACCGCACTCTCGGTCGCATTTATGGCCAGCGAAAGGTGCCTTTGCTGTTTCTTCTCCTCCTCGTACTCAGTTCCTCCACGTGCAGACAATTGCATTATGCGATCACATTTGCGGTCCAATTTCTTCCCGTGCTCGCTTTCTTTTTATTTTCTTTACCTTTCCGCATTTCTGTCTCTCTCACTGCAGTACGCAGCTTATTCGTTACGGAGGTTTACGAGAAGGTGGACACGTGCTCGAGCACAATATAACGACCGACGACATTGTTCTGCGGACCTCACTGAGCCTCAGTATTCATCTGGCTTTGAGTAGCATTCCTAGACGGTTTGTTTTGAAATGTTTGTGTACTTGGGCTGGATAAACGAAAACTAGTTTTCTTTCGTAAGAATAAAAAGGGGTGACGCTGGGCAGTAAGGTACATCATGCATGGCTGAGAGTCCAGGCTATACGCTGGAGACGGAGGTGGACTGCAATGTTCAGTCCTACCTTATATACGGTCACTCTCACCGCCCGAATTCGCACAGTACACCAGCGCTCTCGTTGCCTTCTGCTGCTGCGATGGACGAAGCCAGGCCGAAATTCTCAAAACTTCCTTACATAAGAGAAATGTCGGTTTCAGTGCGAAGAAATGGTTGCGCCATCTGTGACCACTGTGCTGTAATGCTCCTCTCACCGCCATATCGTGGCGGTAGATGGCGCCATAGTTTGGTTGCAGCAAAATCGACTTTTTTGTGATTGACATTGCCGGAAACAACGCGCACTTCAGGCCTAATGTATACCGAACATACGTAAGTAAGGCGCACAAACGAGAACTTACGCAGGAGTGCTTTCTCTGTGCTTCTATGTCACGCCCTTTATATTTGGGTGTTGTGAAAGTGCATGGGTATTTATGTGCAGCATACCAACGCTACTGCAACGCCAAAGAGCCAGCGGTTTAGTTGGTGCAGTCAGCTATACATCACGGTCCTATTTGGTCAATGCAAGGTACAATCAAACGTTGTGGCGAAAACCTCTGCGTCATAAACTGAAAAGTTCTGGTAAATTTGCCACCATCACCTCCTTAGCCCCTTGCCTTTCATCTTTTAAAACGCGAATGATCTATCTGCATTGCCACGACTATTTATTTCCTTATTTTCTTGTTTACCCATCATTCCCTTCGGCATGCTCACTTGTTTCATGTTAGCTTTTTTCAGTCTACCTGCATCGTAAGAGAACGCTAGCCACCAGCAAGGACGCAGAATACATTTTGTTCCATGCTTTATAGATGTGTTCATTTCGCAAAGGTCAATGCCCACTCGGCGTGTCCACTCCATGTATAATAACAAAAAATAATAGCCCGCTTATAAAAGGGACATTGACTTCGTGACACGTGAGCATCCTCATATAAAACTGCCTTCGAGAATTGCTACTGTAAAACGAATCCTATAAAAATACCCACGGTATACCTACACATTATTAGTGGCATGTGTCTTCACAATCAGTGCGCCGTCATTTGAAGGCTGCTGAAATTTTATTAGAAAGAGATAGAAACAGAGCTTTGAAGGCTTTCATTTCGGATCCTAAATTTTTCGTCATCAATAGCTCGGTGAGCAAGAACATGGCCGGCGGTTCAGTGCGCTCCAGCATTTGTTCTTGCGGAATGTTTCAATTTAACTTTATAAACCGCTTTTATTGCCGGAGTTGCAAAACTATTCTTTCTTTCATGTGCTATAAGGCATTGCGTTTCTCGTTTCCGAGGTGCATTTGCAGTACAAAAATTACAACTGTATCTTTAACTCAATGTACTAATGGTTTCGCATACTTTCAAGGTCGATAATACTTTTCTCGACACGAACAATAAAACCGTCAAGCAGGTTCCGACGACACTTTTTATCTGCTTTGCAAGAAAGATATCAATGGGTATGGCATCGAAGTCGTAAATTTGATTCCCGGGCATGCGAATAGATGGCAGCTAAATGCAAATACTCATTTCTATATAAATTTAGGTTCTCATCAATGAGCCCCCCGTGGTTTAAATTAATCCGATGCCCTCCACTAAAGTGACCTTAACAAGTTATGTTTTACCGAGACGTTATGTAGTTTAACTGGCTCAGTTAAGCTTTTCACGCGGACATTTTCCTATGCGGACAATTGCTTCCATTATTCGGTGTAGTTTAGTTTTCACGAATTACGTAAAGATCAAGTCATTGCAGCTTGTGTTACGGGACAACTTACCACCACAATACTGTGTCCTAACGCATCGTGGGCACAGCGTCTTTGACATTAGAGAAATGCCCCATATCTCTTGTTTTATTGCAGAAAGGGCTAACCGTTCACACGATTTATGTATAGTGTTGGAACCCTTCTTGCAAGATATCTGGGAGCACTTTACCTTTTGATATAAGGGAAAGCCAAAGGTGAAGTAAAACGGCTGAAAGCTGCTGCTTTTTTTTTTCTATCTCCATGTGAGAGTGATCGTCGTGTGTAGAAGGTGTGCCGGACGTTATTATCCAAACAATCTATTAAAAATTACAACGCCCAGTGAGAATGTAAATGAGTTTTCTTTCGTTTGGTTGTCAGCTTTAGAATATAGCAGGTGTGCAAGCCTCTAGCGGTTAATGTGGCTTACTGTGAATGTTGCTGGTTTTGGATTTGTTGAATGAGTCATTTTCCAGAAAAAAAATTGATGTTATGCGAAGCAGTATGCGGAGGGCCTACCAATTAAGTTAACGAAACGACAATGAGAACACCAAGACGTAGGTGGCTGTTTCACGACCTACATGACACGCATGGCCTGACATTCATGTCATGAGTCCTCAGCAGTCCCGTTAGCTGCGCCTAAGAGGCCTTAAGGCGAAAGCCTTATAGTCATGTTCATGAGTATGACTTCGACCATTACCCTCTAGCCTTTTCCTTCACTTAGTACCACATCCGAACCCATATTCCATTGGTTTTTTAGTGTTAATCTTCTTTTCGCTAAGTCATTGTCTTTTTTTGCAGAGTCATAGTCATGACTATGGCTTCTGCCACCATCCTTTAGTGTTTCCTTCACTTAGTACCCACGTCCGAACCCATTTCAGTGGTTCTTTAGTGTTAATCGGTTTTTTTTTGGTGAGTCATTGTCATTTTTGGTAAGTCATGCTCATGACTATGTCTTCTACCACCATCCTTTATTTCCTTCACTTTGTACACACATCCGAACCAATTTCAGTGGTTTTTGAGTGTTAATCTTTGTTTCGCTGAGTTCTGTAATTTTTGCTGAGTCATGGTCATGACTATGGCTTCCACCACCAACCTTTAGTGTTTCCTTCACTTCGTACCCACGTCATAACCAATTTCAGTGGTTTTTGAGTGTTAATCTTTTTTTTACTGGGTCATTGTCATATTAGGCGGCTGTTCTATGACCTACATGACACGCATCTCATGACATTCATATCATGACCTATCATTTATCTTCGTCATACACTCTTGTCATACTATGCCAATTTTGATAAATACCAAGTTAACGGTATGACTATGAGAGCACCAAGATGTAGGCGCTTAGATAGATAGATAGATAGATAGATAGATAGATAGATAGATAGATAGATAGATAGATAGATAGATAGATAGATAGATAGATAGATAGATAGATAGATAGATAGATAGATAGATAGATAGATAGATAGATAGATAGATAGATAGATAGATAGATAGATAGATAGATAGATAGATAGATAGATAGATAGATAGATAGATAGATAGATAGATAGATACTGTCAAAGTGAAAAATGTTCGCCAAGAAACGTCTCGCATTTAAAAAATGTAGGACGCTTAAGCTTCGCCTTTAAGAGTAGAACGCGATAGCGTTATCGGGACCCGTTCGCATCGCAACGCGCGGCTGTAGGTCTAGTAGAAATGCTAGAAAAGGGGTTTGCGTTTGAGTTTCCTCGTAGCAGAATTAGGTTTTCTCGTACATTCAAATTACAATCCGACGCCGATTGATAAACAGTCCGATGGCGAATCCGACGCCGAATGGTAAAGTCGTACTTTACCATATTCCTGACGGATTTCACTGTGAGAAATTCAAATTTTGTTCACCAATACCTTGCACCACGTGGAAGGCCTGCGCGGTGGGGGTGGTTGGGGATTTTCTCCGCCACCCACATCACACACCGGTTGCCGACGCCGGATTTGCTGCGACACGGGGCCCTTAACGCTATCGCGTTAATCATTTTAACAAATGTGTATGTAGCTGAGTTGGGCATCACGGGTGATAATCTGTTCCACACCCCTGCCTGTCACGAATTAAAGAAAGAGAATTTGTGATGCTCAGTTATCTACTCCATTTTTTAAAACCAACATTTATTTGCCTACTAATCTGGTTGTTTCGCCTGGGTCGGTTGGTCCATTGGTCAGTCGCTAGTCGGATTCTCGCCAAGTAGATTCCTCCTGACTTTTTGCAAAGTACGCCCGGCGGCAGACTTCTTACCATGGGGTAAAACTAAATCTAACTGAACTACACACTTTGCTTTCATTTTTATTACAACACATGCAGTGTCATGCTACAAAAGACACGCCTACACTGCGCGCTTCGCACTCAGGAAGTAACCGCAATGAATTCAATCTCTACTCCCACCTCTTTTTTTTTTTTGTCTGCTGCTCCGTTGTGGCTACTGCTTCCACTTACGTCGGAGTCACTTTAAGCATTTCTCTCACTTCCCACAATGTGCCGTCATGCCTCACGCATAAGTGCATCTAACTTTTACATCTTCTGTTTTCGTTTATCTTTCAGTTGATTTTAGTTGGTCTGAAAGGGTCGGTGGTGAATATCATTTGCCGGGGAAACAGCGTGAGTTTACGCACGCATCGATATCTCGCCGGCCAGCGTTGCGTTGCATTGGTTTCGCGTCGCTTCACCAAGAGTACGCGAGGCAGCACTTAGAAGCACAGTATGCCCGCTTCTTCGTGTTATTATAAAGGTGACCCCTGATTGCCGAAAAGAATTACAAGTGAAGGGGAGGGGGGGGGGGGGGAGGGTTGGCTTTAGGCACCCACTAACCTCTCTCTACCCAACCTGACTTCGCCAACTTCGCACTTGGAATCTCACCGTTAGGCCTGCGGAAGCCAATTTTTGCATTGCAAAGTACGCCTTCCCTGTGGCTGCACACGTATCCGGAGTCAGCAATTTGACGGTAAACGCCACGCGATACAGCCGTGTGCTTCTTTTTCACGCTTACTGGGCAGTGGTTACTCCCTTTTACCCACCAAAGCTTGAAGGCCAGAATAGAGAATGCCGACTGCATGCATTATAGAGGCTTAGGCTGAATTGTTTGTCTTCCCAGGATGGCTGAAACAATACTCAAGCGTATGCTATTCGTGGAAGCGTGCTGCTTGCTTATACAGCGGCTTCTTTATTTGTTTCTTCCTAAAGGTGAAATGGTGCCGCCATTTGTGCTTTTGACTTGAATCTGTCCAACTCCAGAGTAGTTTTACCACTAGCACGAACCTCGGTTGTGTGTTTTTGGCAAAATTTATTGACCTGGCTCCAAGAACGCTCGAAGCGACGCCTGGGATTGAGGGCCCTCAACAAAGTTAGCCTTATCAAAAAACGTTTTTATTATATTCGTCTTCATCTCAGTCACCTTGTTAAGATGATGGTAGACGCATGCCTACTACCCGACCAGGTAATTTAGTGGCTATGTCGTAGGGCAGCTAAATTCTTGGTCGAGGGTTCTATCCCGACCATGGCGGCTGCATTTCGATGAGGGCGAAATGCGAAGAAAACACTCGTGTATTTAGATGTATGCGCACGCCATGTCGCCCATATAAATAGGGCAGCTAATTCTTGGTCGAGGGTTCGTTCCCGACCGTGGCGGCTGCATTTCGATGGGGGCGAAATGCGAAGAAAACACTCGTGTATTTAGATGTATGCGCACGCCATGTCGCCCATATAAATCCGGAGTCCCCCGTTGCACGGCAAACTTCAAAATTGGATCATAGTTCTGGAACGTCAAACCTCATGTTTAAACCTAAAATAACTGCTACGCCTACGCTAAATTACGACATTACTTACCTACTCCCGAAATAATTCTATATTTACGCTGCATTGACGCTTAGAAAGGAAGGGAGGGTACGTGTTTGATTGCATTTTCGATTGAATTACAACTACGCGGATAGCTAAACGAATCTGTTGATGAATATATCTGAATTAGCAAGTGCGAAAGGGTGGTGACAAGGAAGAAGGCAATTTGTCTCGCTAACTGCCCTGCCAGTCGTGCCGGCTTGCTCTGTTCACCATGCCCCGCCTTTCTCCGTGCTGCCCATAGTGACTGCCGGCGAATGCCTTAGTGCACGCACGAAAAGCAAGACAATAACGATTAGTTGAAGGGACATTGTCAGAAATCCTAGTCATTGAAGTTTCTCTCGAAATGCTCTTAGGAGAAAATATTGGTGCCGAAGGCAGATTCCGAACAACGTCATAACCATAAAAACACCATGTGTTCTGCATACTGTCACCTGTGGCACTTTTAGGACAGCATGGATGCTCATTATTAAATTATTCGCATGCGAACTGTTTGTTCACTCTCACTTGAGCCAGGAAGGAAAGAGGATCCCTTCCTTCAGCCCAAGAGCTTTACGGTGCTCTTCCGGCCACATTAGCCACAGTTTCCCTTCTCAACAAGGTTTGCATTCAAAACCTCGCACGCGACTCCTGTTTAAGTTCAATTACGCAACCCTCCCCCCCCCTCTCCTTTCTCTCTCACACTGTGTGTCAAGATGCAGATGCGGGAGAGGGGTGGTCTCCGTGCTACTCTGATACCTTCCAGTGCAGTGCGTGCAGCTAATTGACCCCCTGCAGAACAGTATCGCACGCCCGTTTCTCCGGACGTCCTTAGGAATGGTGATTTCCGGATTACGCATCGAATTGGGATGGAGCCCAGCGCAATATGCAGACATGGACCCAGGAAAAAAATACAAAAGAAAAACACACGCACTCACACAGCACGTATACTTTCGAAAACGAGCATTCATTTCGGTATCCACTTTCGGTATCCACTAGACAAATTACTCGTAGTACCAAAACACACTTGATTTTAGGGTGTTCCAGGGTACTTTTCATTATTCGTGGGCTTCATTTTTCAGCTGAAAAAGTTCTGCCAGCTAATTGTATCTTGCTAAGAACACCACTGTTATATATCTCATGTAGCTGTCTAGAACTTCTTAATAGGCGTCTTGACAATAAAGGCATAAGTTAATGAGTTACATAATTATTGATATCAATAAAAAGCTTCTGGTGGCTTCTCAACCCGCCTCCGAACAATATGTACTTTGTTTTGTTCACGCAAAATGATGATTCCTGTTTACTTTCCTTTTTCTTTTCTCTCTTTCTTTTTTACTTGGTCCATCTTAGCTGGGACACCCTGTACACAATCATTTGAGGACGATACCAAAAACCAGGACTTACCAACGATGCCACATTGCCACTCTTGTCACTGCGGATTACCCATAGGTTACGCTGCTTAACACTTTCCGCAGTGCAGTGCAGACTAACACCGCACTTATTATATTTACCAACTGGTTCATACTATACAAAAAGTTAACTATCATGTCTTACGTACCAAAGCCGCTATTTTTTTATGGAGCACACCGTACTGGGAGACTCCGGATTAATTTTGCCCAGTTGCGGTTCTTTACCATGCACACAAATGTAAGTAAACAATGCCCAATAATGCATCCAAAGCTATTAATACATAGTCTGACAGCGTCTGAGCTCGTAGTTAAATTGATTCCCAGTACGAATCAAAATTAAAGAAATCTCTGGCGTTAACACGAGGCAACAATTACCACGCGTGAGTTACGAAAGCGGCCGAAACTGACGTTAATGGTGACTATACAAAACTCGCGCACTTCTGCAAAACACGAAGTGCTCTTAATGCTGCAACCTTCCTGCCAACTGCTGGCATTCCGATAGAATGTACGTTGAGTTGAAACGGTATATAGCTGAACGAACAATTCAATGTGTATGACCGGCACGAATTGGAACGCGACTAGGAAGCAACGAAAGTTGGGGAACTTCGAACGCGTGCCAAAAGTACGGCCCTAAATGGCATCTGTGTGTGGCTGGCTGCGCAAGGTGCCAACCGCTCCAAAACACTGTGTGAAAGCCTCAATCACGACAGCGTCGCAAGCGCTGGCGAATGCGGAAGCAGAACAATAGTGCTCGTTCGCGTTGCCTCGTTGGTGTTTCAATGCACGGATGTCGAGCAAGTCAGCAGTTTCATCACTAGGAGTGCGGCGTTAGAAGTGCAGCGGACCTTTTCGTTACTACTGTTCGCCACTGCTTCATGAAAAGGAATGGCGTACTGTACATGTCGTATTGCTCTCGGCAAATCCCTGCCCCAATTCGTCAACGCAGGACAATGAGAGTGTTACATTCGTTTGTGCTTTTGACAAGTCACCATCAAAATTTATCGTAATGGAAGGACAAAGAGGCTGGTAGGCGTCGTTTATCTGTGGAGAAGCTCATTTGTCTCTGGTCATGCCCAAACAAACAAAAACACGCTGTCAGAGCTCTTCGCAACTTTGTGATAGAGAGTTAGTTTATGCAGTATTTTATGCAGATTATCCACTGTGAACTTGCATACCATTTAACTTTCAGCACGTTTAGGAGAACTTGTACTATAATTTACGAGTTTTATTCGTCACTGTGCTTGGCATTTTATGCTTCGACTCAACAGATCAAGATTGTATTGCTTTTATTTTTTCTAAGCACTCGGTTGTCACCCGACGCTCGCATGCCGCCGATACAGCACGCTCTATGTTGTATGGCAAGCTACGCCGGAGTTGAGTGATCCTCTATTCTACTGCAATTTATTTTCCCATATTTTGTTCTTTTTGTGATATGTACTCTTTATACACAGGAGTTTACTTTTATGAATTGCATAGTCATGAAGGCCTTCGGTGGCCTATTTTCTGAGTCGCTCATCATTTGATAAATAATAACAGAGTTCGTCTTTGGGGGATTTTTGTACAGTCATCTCTCAACATGTGCGTTGCCATTGAAATCTCTGTCGCTTTCTATGGGGTCCATATCGCGCACTTTATGTCAACGTCCAGCCGTGCACAACTATTGGTATTGTGCTTTGATCTAGAAGTTTTATGACTAATTTATTTCATTTACCTCTAAAAGTGGTGCGTATCCTCAAATATGTAGGTATTGGTTTGTTTAAAAACTCCATGATTGTGTTTTTTTATTCGCAGATACTTTCGCTCTTAACTGTTCGTCCTTACCTAAAAGGGAAGGGCAAGTGCGTTTTCAAGGTGGGGAACTTAGGTATAGGCCAGCGATACAGGAGTGCGACACATTCGGTGTGGTGTTGATGGCGATGAGACTACCTTTTCCGCTCCAAACCCCAGAAAGGTAACCTCACAAAAATCGGTAGGATAAATCCAACAGAGGAGGTACGGGTATGGCACCAGCAATTTTAAGTTTTATTGAATTCCAGCAGTGCATTCGCTAAAAATATGACGCAAATAAGTACAACCCACCTCACGGAATACTCGTTGGCCTAGCGCCTCTTGCATGCCTTGCTTGCAAAGAGGCGCCGCTTTGAACAGCCCGCAATGGTTGCTGCGCTCAAAACTCTTCTTCAAATTGTAGTAGAGCATCTTAGCATCATGCAGAAACTCAATGAAGTTCTCTCGGTAGCACTGAAGTTTTCCCGTTCTTTTTCAAGAGTGCCGGAAAGCTTTTAAGCTCACGTGAGATCTTGCAATTGTGCCGAGGAATCGAGGACTCATAATTGCTCTCCACAGAAAGTGTCTTAACTTAACCGAAGGCTAACTCTTGTTTTTTTTTCTTTTTTATTACTTTGTCGGTCTCCAACATATAGTTCAACGCTACCTTGCTGTTTCTCGCGTGAAACTGTTTACCCTCGGATAAACTTTCCCAAAAGGCGCAAGCTCCGACCAAGCGGCCCCAGGTTCCCTTTTGTGAACCGAGAGCACTGAGTGTAACGAATGTCAGGAAGAGTTCAGACGTGAGCTGGCCGAAATCTATTGCGTCGCCAGCGAAGCTGCGCTGCTAACGAAGACAAACGACAGTGACGGCGGAGTCTGCGGTGTCTGCGACATCGACAAAGAGGCGTAAAACCGAGGAAAGATCCTTGCGTACGTGACCCCGCGGCAAAGGGAATAAGAAAGCTGGTCGACGCTCTTCAAGGCACCTGTGGATGAATAGTTAATGGGGATGGCACACAAGCGCGAAGAAGAGAAACGCTAAGAGGAACTCCAGCCCCACAAAACAGTGCGAAGAAAGGAGAGAGAGAGAGAGAGAAAGGAATGCCATAAGGTTAATGAATATCGCACTGGGACTGTTATCCTTGAAAACTCGGATACGACAAAATGGGGATCA
Organism: Dermacentor silvarum; assembly: GCF_013339745.2. Classification (NCBI taxonomy): domain Eukaryota; kingdom Metazoa; phylum Arthropoda; class Arachnida; order Ixodida; family Ixodidae; genus Dermacentor; species Dermacentor silvarum. The sequence goes on along the minus strand of NC_051156.1, from coordinate 215,336,663 downwards.
CTCCTCTGTTTCGCCCCGCATTGCAGCAAGCAAAGTTGCGTAACTGCTGAGTGCGCTGCGGGAAATTAGTCTCCGTTCCTTTAATTTTCGTACTGCTACTCGCCTGGCCCACGCGTGCGTGTCTGTGTGTGAGAGAGAGAGACATATGCCTATGCCGGCGTATATTCGTCAACATATAGCTTTTCAATCTTTCCTGTGTTTTTTTTTTCTTTTGAATGCGTATCAGCAATCAGGTTCTGCGAGGAACATCAATAAAAGAACTCTGTCATACCTGGAATGCGTGCTCTGAGTGGTTAACCTGATGTTGACTCATTTTATAAGTGAAAGGAAACATAGTATTTCAAAGTACTGTATTGCGTCGTCCCGCAGGCGGTCACTGCTGTTGTTGAATTATGTCTCCGTTTCGTAGAAGCGACCTTTCCTTACTTTTCTTGCGGTTGTTGGGCTTTATTCTGACATTCTGTCCTTCAGCAGGAATAACTCACCAACATGTTTATGTTCGAAAAAGACAGCGGCGTCGACCTAAATTTTAGTGCGCTGGCCCGTCCGAACACAAAACATCTCGCTCGACCAAAAAGCACTGATTTCTATCGCTGTCTGCGCCGTGTCTTTCCGTACATCCTACTTGTTTGTTTTTATGCGATCATCGGGATTCTCGTGAAGCATTGTTTGCGCCGAAGATTCACTGGCATCTCAAGAGGTTCTACCGGGCCCTGAAATCGATGCCAGTATGAAGCTTTGGCGCCTATAGTTGTGGCGTTCTTCCCACGTTTCTCTGCTCTCGTCGGTCGTTATCGCGCTCAACATTTACCAAAACGAATGCGCACCAACTTGTCTAACTTTGTATGTCAGAATTCTCGAGCCACCCTAACTTCATGTGCATAATTATCTGCAGTACACTTTATTCAGTCAGTCGTTTTATGATTGTGCTCTTCCGCTTGTGGCATTACGCCACAGTGCTACAATGTGACTAGCCAGTGCTCAGTTGCGTCACTATTGTAGACAGTGTGCTGTATCGGGCTGGCATATATGATGAATCCACGAAACGCCTGATCTAATATGCAGATTGCTGGCCATATTTCAAACCGAAGTGCGGGACATCCTGCCGCGCATTCTTGCGTGGCAGCTCTCCCTGCGTGAGAACCTGATTTAGAAAGGTAGCAGCAGAATAATGGTAGAAAAGGGGGAAAAGCCGGCTGGATGGGCGTGTCTCTGGCATGCAAGTCCACAACATTGGTAAATGTTTAAAGACAGGTAAGAAAAGGAACAGGGAAAATGAGATGACGATGTAAGACTACAGTGAGTGTTAGTGATCGTTCCTACGTATGGTATGCATACCGTGTACAGTTCCTGCAGCTGCACAAAATGTGCTGTCATGGGAACATGAGGCAAAAATACAAGAAAAAAGTTGTGCAGATCCAACTCGCACCCTCAAAACTATGTAAAGCGAAGCCTTAGCAATGCGGGTAATTAAATGTTGTTTATGTAAATGCGATGTTGTACTTATTGTCATCCATGCAACGTGTAATCTCGTGCAGTGGGAGCAGGAGTAGGACCTGCCTCTTGCACGTCCTCACATCACCTGCAGAATGAACCTTATAAGAGGTGGCGTACATGCTTGAACTGAAGGGAAAACAAAACACTCGCGATTCAGTGCGTGTGACGCATTGTCCCGGTAATTTACACGATTCATCCGCACCATTATTTCCTTCGTATGTTTTTACTTGGCAGAGATAAACGCCCCCGGGGAGTTTCATTTACTACACTGATCGATCATCAGTTCCTACCCTAAATCACCGCCAAAGTTCACAGTTGCACCCACAATAAAGTGAATATTAGTAAGGAATGTTGGAGAAGCGGATATTCAGAGTTGTTTTCGCATGGCTTAATTAGGTAAGGTTCGAGAATTAACTAGTTCTTGGCCTAGTCGTATATGCAAGGTTATCTGCATGTTCGTTTGCACGCGTGTATGCGGCGGATCCTATGGAACGAAACTCAGACTCGCACTCGTGCACTTTAATCCTTGCTGCATTCGGGGAACAGCCTCCTGTCCGATCCAGCACCTCCAGCTCAAAGCTTAATTAACGCCGGCGTGGATTCCTGTTTTCCTGGGTTCATTCGGGGCAAAAACTTGTTGCAGTTTTTGCAAAGCTGCCGCGCAAACACATCTCTCCTTTTATTTATCGCCAGAATAAAGCTGCAAGTCGCCGACCACCTAGGTATTCCTTCGCACCTTTCATTAAAACCGCTATTGTGCACAGAAAACAATACCCTGTGCTGCCGGCTGAAATGAGTGTGTGCGTCTCCCATCGTCTGGTTAGCCAAAGCAGCCTCGCAAACTAAATCAAAATGCGCATAAAAAAAAAAGCAGGGCTAGGTGCTCGGGGCCGCCCCAAGGGGAAACAGAGTAAAGGGTCGATCGACCGCTGCGGCATTCATCTGTGCCTGACGTTATGCGAGATGCTACCAAGCAAAGCCTTACCTATAACGCCGACTGCTGCATCCCCATTGTCCCGAAACCTGCCTCTTCTAGTTTTCGTCAGTTACACACACACAATCATATATAGCACTCTTGATGAAGGCCGGACCCCGGCCGAAACGTCAGTAAAGTCCTGTTATATTTTGGCTATGCTCTTCTATTCTTTGATTATTTGATATATATATATATATATATATATATATATATAGTGAGAGAGAGAGAGAGATGTTATGCCGGGATCCGGTAGTTGAACAAGAGCTTGTAGGTTGAGGACATACGTACGGCAACAAACTATACCTTATTTCCTACGTTTCGGCCGGGGTCCGTCCTTCGTCAGGAAATGACGAAGGCCGGATCCCGGCCCGGAAATGAAGTATCGTTGTTTTCGTATGCGCGTCCTGAACTTACAAGTTCACACACACACACACACACACACACACACACACATATATATATATATATATATATATATATATATATATATATATATATATATATATATATATAATTCACTGAATCTTACCTACAATGTTGTGCGAGTCAGCATTAGTCAGTTCTGCATAATGAAGCAACGAATAACGACATACAACCAGTACTTGTAATGTTGGCCCATAGAGACATACCTCTAAGGCACACAGACACCTTAACAGAGCAGTGCACAAATTTGTGCTTCGAGTTATGGATTGATTCGCCACATTCTGCCATCTGCTTATCGCATGGTTAATTCAAATGGTAGGGCGAACTCTCCGGAAAAGCGTTGGTCTCGGATTGGATCCCTGGGCCTAGACGACGTTTTCTTCAATTTCAAAACCTTAATTTCAAAGAAAAGCGTATGTGTTAACTTTGTGGCTTCGTGCTACACTCACGTGGGTCACAATGTTTTCCCTTTCGTATGTTAAAAAACTCAGTTTTTATTAAAACGAGGTTAGTATGTCTAACTGCCGGCAAAACAAACCGATGCATATAGCTGCTTTCGGTGGTAAAATGTGAAACGCTCACAGAAAAAAAAAACTGATCATCTCCTCACGGTAATACGGCCATGCGGATTCTTTTGCTGTCAAGTCACAACTTCTCTACTTTTCTCCCCTTATGAGATCCTACTTCCCTTAGGACTTCTCTCTCTCTCTCTGTTCCACCTAGGCGTGCCTCATAATCCGATCGTGGTTTTGGCACGTAAAACCCCATAATCTAATCTAATCTAGGGGTGAATTTGATAAGTTTGTTGGTGATTTGAACTTTCTTTTTTTTTCGATGCGGGCCAGAAGACCTACACGTTCCTGTCATCGAATCAACGCTGGTTGGAAAAGGGGAAAAGAAAAAGGAAAACGAAAAGACCATCTCGACAAGTTTCAGGAAAACAAATCGGCAAGAAAATCCCCGCTTGAGCGCCGAAAACTAAGCGGCAACGTCATCGCAGTGAGAGAGGTCCACCAGCAATACCAGTTCCAATTTGCGGAAAGCCACGAATCATTTCGTGGCACGACCGTTTTGCCGGAACCACAATCTCGTCCTGTGCAAGTCGACTGGAAGAGCGAAAAAGTACGATGAAAATGAATGAAGCTATCTTCGCAGGTTCTATTTCTTTCTCGCAATCTCTTTAGCTCTGTCTGCGTTGCGTGAACGCGTGTCTCACCATTTACAAGAACGTTCTTTTTTTTTCGGTCTTGTGTGATTGCGGTCGTAACATGTCCGTGCATGATTTTCTATCCTTCGTCTATATAGATGTAATTGCCATGCATTCTATATGCAGTTCTTGACGTATCCTTGTGCGTGCGTGTGTGCGTGTGCGTGTATGGTTAAAAGCCGACACCCGAATACGCCTAACTAACCACCATGGCAGCATGTTCATGCATGCACCTGACCTAATCCGTCAGTTGCAAGGTGGAGCCTTTTCAACGAGAGCTCTAGTTTCAGAATCTGGCCCCTTTGCAACAGGCACCTCAGTGGCTTTTGCATAATGTAAGGAGTTCCGATCAATCTTTCATTCGATCGAACGCTGCACCTTATCCTGCTCCCTCGCTTGCAAAGCCTAAGAGCTAAAGCTTGAGAAAACATTAGAACTTTCAGTGCTTCTCATTAAACATGATTTTGGCTCCGAGGAAGAGGAGATCAATAATGAATCTATACTTAATCCGCTCAACCATGTAATGAGATAGCGAAGGCACCTTGTTCCTTCTTCAGTCCGCGCAGGGGCATGCACCAAACACAGTGAGAGTGGTTTGTTACCAACAAAACAAAGACGGTTTCAGTCCTGCTTGAGCGGCGCTTTACCTTGTCTAACTTTCTAGATGTGTGCAGCTTCGGCGAGGCTGTGAATGCGCGCCGATGGTATCGCTGACGCTTTCAGAAAGTAGCACAGTGAAGATCTTGAGGTGTTCGTGCTGCGCGTTAGCGTTATGCTTAAACTGCAATAACTGCGTCCACTGTACTATGCCACTGTTCATCCAGTAGGAATTCAACTCATGTGTAGTTTTTTTCCCTATGCATGCATTATAGGGGCAAATGCAATTTAATACCAGTTGGTTGGCAAATGGATCGTTTGTCTAATAATTACCATTGTCGCAGATTCACCTCGGCAATCTCAGTTTGCGTTTGTGGAATGACAATGGGGTGATCCTGCCTATAGTCTGCGCGTATATAGCGCTGCGGAGTTGACACCCCAAAGACGTGGCAGTTTTCTACCTCTGAACCAAGAGCCTTGGCGGGCATTTGATAGCACTCAAGCGATCCCTGCTGTGCACCATGCAATGCTACAGTGCGCTAAACAGTGCTATAGTACACGTCATTCAGTATGATCATCCGTTCTCGGAGGTCATGCCTGTGAAGTTTGACAGCAGAGAGCCTATTGGGAAAGCCGCATATGGGGCGAAATTCTTTTAGAGCGCAGCTCTTTGGCACCTGTTCTTGCTGCGAGCGTCGTCATCGGCGTAACCGAGCGAAAGAGCACAGCGAACGATTAAAGAACGAACGCGGAGCGCAGCGGGGATTGACAAACGCGAGAAGGAAAGCGGAGGAGGAAGGTGCAGCGGAACCGTGAGGTGGAAAGCGGAGGAGGGTATGGCGAAAGCGTGAGAAGAGAAGCGCAGTGCGGCGACGATGACTACGAGATGGCGCCAGAGTAGCGCCCGTCGTCTGGGAGGTCTGTCTGCGGCGGCGGCGGCGGCTGTGAATCGCGCCCACGCGTCACCCACGCGCTACCTCTCGCGATCTCCAGATTAGCGAGGCAGTCGCGCCACACTTCGCTCCGTTTCCAACGTGCTGCACGAGACAGATTGTCCTCGCCAGCCAATATATCGCGAAATGAAAACCCGGATAGAGCTTTCGAATCCCGATAGAAATTTCGAATGAGGTAGTATCGTAATCATCGGTGAATTTTTTTTCTGTGATTTTCGCTTCTCCTAGGGGGACTTGTAATATGCTTCCTAATAAATAAGAAATGCCGGAAAACGTATAAGTGGAATTACGCGCCAAGCACACGATCAGCAGCTCGGATTTTTAATGCGCAACCTCAGTTTTACAGTTGTATAGAGGGAGCACAGATTCCGTCAGAGGGCATTCAGAGTTTGGTGCCATTACAAGAATGAATGAATGAATGAATGAATGAATGAATGAATGAATGAATGAATTGAGCCTGTGTACCAGGTGTATAGGCATAAAGTTGCAATAAGTGGGATAGCTGAGCTGAGCGCAGATAGTACATCGATGGTGCGATCGTAAAAGAGAAAGAAGTGGGAGATATTACTTTACCTTCCTAAATAGCGTACTTTGGCGCGTTCGCGGATGTGTATTTCGCAGATTAATACAGCGTGAAACCATTCTCGTTCATGTAAGTAGTGGCTAAGCCGGCTACAGCAGTTAGACTCCACATGGTTCACGGTTTTAATGAGAGATACTACACACCTTACTGGAACGCAATCCTTTCCCATAAGGGTGTTGTGCCAAGGGAAACCTGATGATCGGCTTCGCAAGAGAAGAGAAGCAAATATCGTGAATAAATTAACGCTAGCCCGACATCAAAGTGGAAAACGTCGATACACCTGCTGCTCTGTTAATGGCATTCTGGCTGCCTCTTGCCCCGCCGTTGTGACGTAACGGCGCAACATACTGTAACGATATCAGCGACACACGGCGGCCAGCACGAGGCATGCAACTCACGCTGTCGGCAAGCGCTGTAATTGCAAAATGACTTGTTGAATTTTTTCGTTGTTTGCTTCTTTTAGCGTGTGGCTGTGTTAGTCTAGACGTGCCACTATAGGTGCACGATCGCAAATATTGGGGAAGCCCCCTTTCCTCCTATTTAAACACATCTACCTTTACTCGAGTCGTTGCCCATGCATCTTTTTCTAGTCCCGTATGACTGGCGGTCACATTATATTTGGAAATAGCTAGCTTCGTTGCGATTGGGAAATAAACAGTTCTTCGTATCTCGTTGTAGGTCATGCAGCACAGTGATGCTGCAGTGGAAAAATACGTGATTCGACAAACTCTTCAGTTGCGAAGGATGATTAGGCACTATATCGGAAGACACGCCGGAGAATTTAACATGAAAACTAGCGACAGGGGATGATACACGAACCGTAATCTCAAACGCTTCTTGTATTTTTGAGGCAAGGTACCAATCTGGTCGCCAAAAAGGTAATGTGGAAGGCTATGGGCATGTCCGGAAAAATAAGGACACCGTTAAAAAAAAACTAGAGGCTATTCGCATAAAACTACCAATGAAGGGACTCGCTATAGCCAGTTCAGATACATTCTTGCACAAGTGCCACTGACGTGCGGTGATCTCGTTCTATCGCAGTATTGCGCGAGCGTCCGCCAATCGCGATTCAGCGAGACTAAGCGAATGCGTACAACGCTGACCCCCAAATCAAGTTTCCTTCTGCCAGGCTATTCCTACAAGCACTACAAAGCATCCGCAACTGTTAACCCAGTGCTATGATAAGAGGCAGTGCGAAAATGGTTTCCTTAACCTTGTGTCCTTGGCAATTGTTGTGCGGCCTGTTACGATGAAATCGTACAAGCTAGCCCGATCGAATTGTCTCTTACCTCGGTGGTCTGTTTCCTCGGACGATCGGTAATACCGAGAGCTTGTGCAGATGGGTTGCGTTCTGATCTAGAACAGCTTTGCACGTTTTGTCCAATATTTCCCGGTTCATGCACGCGATAGTTACACATACTAAGGGAAAATGAAATGCAAAAAAAAAAAAACCGTGAGCGCACTACAAGATGAGCACATGCTTTATAGACTGCAGTCTGATTAATTGAGCTTACTTTTTTTTTACACAGACGGGTTCCCTGCCTTTATTGAGGCTTAGCGATAACACTCCGCGACTGCATCCTAAATTATGTTTGTTGGTTGAGCAGCTTGCGGTTAATTACACCGTAGCAGCTAGCTGCTAACTGATACCCATCACTAATAGAGCTCCCATCACTAATAGAGCATATGCATGTATATGCTTGTGCCAAAATTAAACGACTAATAGCCTACTCTCGTGGGCGACTGTTGCAGAGAGTACAATTTATCGCTCTATAACACAGCGATACGTTCAGACAACGGGAAGAACAAGCTTTTAATGAGCCTTGTATAGCTACTGCCTAAATAGATCTACATGTGGTATACGCGCAGAAAGAACCGAGAGGTCTTGATCCTCAATCATTGTGGAGCCAGTTTTGTGGACCGTGGATCCGACGCGACCTTTAGTTTAGAATTCATTTCTGGAACGTGTTTTGCGAAGAACTATGGTTTGAAATAATCATGCGTCTTTCTTAGAGCTCATTGGTGCCCTTCCAGAATTTTCATGTCGGCATGTGAATCGGTTTACTTGCAAGCAGAAGCACTAATGACGATCTACGCTTTCTGTTTCGCAGCCTTCACTTTGGGTCTCTTCTTTTCATTAGCAGTGTGGGCAAAATTATTTTTTCAGTTTCCGTGGATTTACGCAACAAGGTCTTCCTTACGGAGAGACACAGAAGAGTAAATAAAAATACAATTTCTTACATTAACGGCTGTGACTTTCAATCAAATCTAATAAACCTTTGTCTTCATGTAAACCAAAATTGGACGGTCAATTTGGAGTCAATGCTGCGACAGCGGATTAACAGGGTCTCATAGGACATTACATATAGCAACGTTAGCGTAGTACGTATTAAGACAAGTTTGCATGGTGTAACATAGTAATAATTATACATAAATAATATTGACATAAATAAACTATGGCTGCAACAACAATAAAGAAGTCATTATGAATCAAAACTCACAACATTACATAAAAAAGAATAAATCAAGTGCTTCTTCATATCAAAAATTGTAATTAGAAACGAGTCAAATAAGGTTTGGACTGGCAGCGCCGAGCATAATAATGACTAAAAATCCATATGGAATGTAGTTAGTGTTACACAGCTGGAAAAACTTTAAAAAAATTAAATGAACCATAATGGAGCCAAGTATACCGGAAGTTGCTAGACCGAAGTTGCCAGTGGCCATCCCAAACCACTGGGGACGCAATCTCATCGCCTGGCTGCAGTTTGGTTGTCGATACTTGGCCGTTTCTTTTTTTCCTTCGCTCATTTTAGATAACGGAAAGGTGGCTATCTCTCACCCAGAAATTCTGCTTGACTGCTACTTCCGTTCTGCGGCACACTTACTCCAAGTGGCTACTGACCTGGGGAATGCATCACTGCGTTAAGCAGATCACGGTGCAGGTTAGGGTTACCACAGCGAAAAGCCAATTGCACCTCTTCTCCCACTGCCTCGATTCCGAACGTGGCTGAAATAACTGCGCCTTGTCCTCTCGGTGGAATTCACCGAGTAAATAACCCCCGAGCTTCGTGGTTAAGGAACTGCAAGATCTAAAGCATATGCTTGCGAGAAAAGCGAAGGTGTCGTGAAAGCCGAGAGAAGACGAGGTGGAGCTGCTGAGGTGGAGATGAGAGAAGGAGAGATTTAATGTATACTAGAGAGGTTTGCCTGGCGGCATGCTTAACCTGCCAGTCCAGACGGATAGGATGAAAAGTGAAATTATGTGCACAGTTCACAACACAGCTACACAACTTACACAAAACATAACACTTAACACTCAACTAAAAACACCTAAAAGTCGACTAAAGAGTCTCACTGTGACTAGTGTCTCTAAGGAAACACAAACCTTCCTTACTTGCGTGAGATGCACAGACAACGTGAGTCCATGGGCCAAAGTTCTCTCTATAGGTCAATGGAGGGAACGTCCTGCAACGAACCCTCTTTAATTCCTTTCTTTTTAGTTGTGTGAGGTGAAAACCCTGCTGCACAACCTTTCTTTCCTTTTTTTTCTAAACCCGTCTTTCGTGAACACTTTTTGCTTGCTACTAGAGCAGGTAAAGAACGCTCGAAGATGCTTTCGTTCTTTACACTTTTCATCTTGTTCCACACAGTTTCTCTAAGTAGAACATATTTGCAAAATTATACCACACTTACTAAATGGAGCCTATATGGCACTAATGTTTTTGAGCATCGGCTCACCTTTCTGTCGAGGTTCTTGCCCCTGTTGCTATATATCACGCTTAGTACACTTCTACATAAGTTTTACTAAGTGGAACATTTAATTTGCGTTCCAAGGAAATTCAATGAGCTAATTGCAACACATATTCAAGGCATGGTTCACCTGGGGAACTTACGTAGAAGGTGATTAAAAGTGTGGAGTGAACATAGTTACGATAGAAAATAGTTATGATTTGCCCATCAGGGACGCTACTGACATGCGAGAAGTATTGCGAAAACGAATCCTGTCTAGTAAGGCGTTCTTCCGAAAAAGTTTCATGAATGAGGAATGTCGGAGTTGAAAGGAAATGGGGGCATACAGGAAATAATATAGACCCACTGTCAGGCGGTGCCGCTAGCACATTACTACTCGGATAGAGAAATTAGTGGCTTTGCTGGCAAAAGCTTGAATGTGTTTATTAGGACTAGTCCACAGTAGAAGTTTTTCACTGAACACAATCAGCCGCTTTGAACTTCAAGTTTTGCGTGCTAACTAATATTTATTATTTATATAACGAAGGTCTAAATATATCGGAGTCGAATGCACAAAGGTTTCTTCGCAACAGGGCGTGAAGAAAAACTTATCTTTGGGGCAAAATATACTCATAGGAATTGGTGGTATTTTTAAGTCCACAAGGACACTTGTAAATGAGAAAATTAAGTCACTTATTCGTAAACGCGAGCGCTTGATCGAGTGTGCGCTTGATGAAAAATAAGAGCAAAACGGTAGCTCTGTTCGTCTTTCCGGTTGCATCGTAATCGTCATACGCCTGAATTTGAAGCTTGCACTCAGTTTGCTCAACGACGTGTCTGCTGCAGGCCTTCTGATGCAGTTCGCCCCATGATATGCGCTATCTGTGGAATGAACTCGCATTCCTGAACCATATTAGCGCTGGCAATTCTAATAGAAGGAAAGCAAGGTTTAGAAATAGATGCGTGGGGTTCTTTAATTTGAGATGTTTAGGCATCAGTGCTCTCAGTCTCGGCAGGACTTCACCTCGGCAGTCGCTTTTTATTGCGATAGCAACTATATGGACACTCAAAAGCAGATTTCTGCCGTCGGCGTCGCCGTCGCCGTCGCCGTGAGGTTCTGTATGACGTCAATGGAGATGAAATCGTCGCCGTGCGCCGCCGAACGCTGTATGTGCGAGTGAAAGAGCGCGAGGGACGCGCGCTTTCACGGGGAGTGAACGCACGGCGGATGATGATAAGTGGTTCTTGAGGGAAAGGGAAAGGTTGGCGCTATCTTCTGCAGCCCTTGAGGGAGCACAACACGGCGGAGAACAAACGCGCGTAGGCGTCTCTTTCCTCCTCTACAATCACCATATATGTAGAGTAAACGTACCTTCTTCCGACCCGCGAAAGGCTGTGGGGGAGGGGGGGAGGAGGAGGGAAGGGAGGCGACGTTTAGCTGCGGCACCGTGCCTATTTATATCAGAGGCTCCGGCAACAGTCACCAACGCCGCACGCATTTTGAGCGAACGCGGGCAAAACGCCGGCGGCGTCGACAACAGTTCTGCGTGTTGCCGGTGCTGTTGCATGTCCAAGTTTATACAGCTGATAAAGCTGCTATCATTACTCCGTATAGCTCTCTTCAAATTTGCTATCGCAATTGATGCTTCGCCTTTCAGGTGAAACTGCGACAACTTTTTTTGTTGTTACTTTATTCGTTTCAACCACGATTTGAATACAATTTTCAGCCTTCGGTGCAAAATGCGATATTATATATTTTGTGGGAATTTGACCTTTCAGTAAATATAGAATATAGAATTTAGCTAGTGTCCCGCAGCGCACGAGGTAATATTTTTGGCAAAGGATGAAAGATGGAAAGTCTCTATATTCTAGAACATCTTGGGGTCAGCTAACCCAGAGAACGTTGCAAACTGCTGCAAGTCGCAGGATTTCTGCTATATATATATATATATATATATATATATATATATATATATATCACTAATGCCCCTCTTCAATTGCGCGTTCGCAAATTGAATTGGGTAGCAGTATTGCCAGCACAGCTTTATTAATTATGCAACTTCGTACATTGATTTTCTGTTTTTGGATGTATTTATTGAGCTTACTGAATTTTCGTGTCCTATTCAGTGTACAGGCGATCAGATGGGTTTCAATATACAGAGACTGGCGGTATTGTTACTAAATAAATGAATGAATGAATGAATGAATGAATGATATGCCGCCAGGAGACGACAACGAGGAAGTGCGCGTGCGAAGGCTCTGGCACGAGCGCGCCTCACAGAACGAACGCCTCGACAGTTTTTTTTTTATTATTATTATTATTATTATATGGTTTTTAGGAGATGTTGGTGCCTTTAATTGGCGCCGGCTACTCCTTTTCACATAGAGGTATGAAAAAAGAAAAGAATGAACCTACACGCATTAAAATTAAATGTCAGCTCCAAACACAATAACACAAAGTCCAGTCACATAAGTGCACTAATACCACACTAATACTGAAAGTCAACTCAGAAACACAGCAACACAAAGTTCAGTCACGAAGGCGCATAAAGTTAAACACAAAATGCAGTCACATAAGTACACTAATGTCACACTAAAACTGAAAGTGTTTGCTCCGACGCCTGGACTACTGTCTACTATTATGCTTGTTTCCTGTAGTGTAATAAACCGTCGGCAGCCAACTACGGCTGTACAGAGGCAACAATAAATATTTGATTAAACTTTACTATGAGAGAAAATCGCTATTATTACTTCATTGTACTTAGAATACTATAGCCATCTGGCTTGAGTGTGACCTTTATCAGAACACTGCTGCAAGAAACCCAGAGTTGCAAGTACCGTAGCGCGCAGGATAGTCAATCTGGTCAACCTCTCGGCCTCCCATCTCTTAATTTATCTTTTTTATTCACTTGTCCCTAATGTACGTTCAACGTGATGCAAAGTGTAGTGCTATTTCTAAACACCCACTACACTTTCTGGCTTTTCAGTGAACAGAAAACCAGAAAGAATAAAGTACCAGGCTAAGTTCGAAATCAAGCCACGGATTAATGAAGCCCCGAAATTTCCTCCAGATGAAAGAAAAACTTGGCTTCCGATGTCCTTCTCGGCAAGCAGACTCTGCCCCGCTTTTTTCCTGTTTGGAGGAAATGATGATTAGTGTGGCTCGTGGCTCTATCTTTTTCGGATGTCTCCTATACTGCTTTTGTTATCGGCTTTCGCTTTTAAGCATTTCCCTCACCGTCTTCGTTCATCGTGATATTTGGTTTGTTCTACATTGTGGAACAGGAAGCAGCGCCATTAGAAAGAGACAACCTTGAGCAGTTTACGGGGGAGCCCAACTGAAAAGGTCATCTCTATCAGTGGCCAATCACCGTGTCGTACATCTTGTCTACTTTCAAGTTCTCGTGGGTGGAAGTGAACGCTGGAGCCAGGAATCTAGTTTAAAAGCACACGAATATGGAGGGGGGTTGGGGATAATAAAACTTCTAGGCGGAAAACAAAAATGCGTTTCAAAATCTCGTCTTGAGAGCGCAGGCCAGTCAAGTTTTAATCTGCTTGTCGTGACCCAATTCCTCCCAATCAGTCTTCGTTTCTGTTCCTGTTTGGGACGCAGTGGATCATTCTTTTCAGCTTTCGTACTTCTATGCTGCACGGCTCGCCGTACTAACTAGTTTTTAATCCCTAGACATGCAACAAATATGAAATAAAAAGCCAAGTGACTGCCTTTCTCTCCTTTTCCAACAGCTCACACAATTGGGCGAGTTTGAGAGGGATTGATAACCTTTTTCCTTTATTCCAACATCCCTTGTTACTTGACATCACTTTGTAGAATTATTTCTTTTTGCTTTCCAGTGTCACTCTTTCTTCACCGTAATGGCTGTCTTCACTGCAATGGCTTTGATGGCGGCTTTTCGCCTTTTCCTAAATATGCAGATACAGATCTTTAGGCCATTGTTTAGCTGACAGCAAACGGCGAAAACGATTTTGGAAGCCAGAAATACGTCGTGGAATCGAGCACGTTCACGAGATTTTTCGCGTGACTCGGATTCGAACACGGTGTCAACATGCATCTGCATTTGCGCTTATATTTGCGATGTTCGCCATTGCCTATACACTGCCGACGTGTCGGTGGCTGGGTCGCACATAACATCGAAAAGAGATCTACTAAACGTACCACTCCTGGTACATTGAGCTTTTGTGAGGAAGTCGGCGTTTACCGGCGCCATATTGGAGAGGTGTCATGTTGGCTTTACGCGGTGGTTATGCTTATTTTTTCGTGAATTCGGCTATCTCGAAACTGCTTATCTCGAAATTTTTTTCATGCCTTTACTACTTCGAGTTAACGAGGTATCACTCTATTTCATTTATGGCATGAACTTTAGCCTCCTGCAGCTTTCCTATAATATAGACGTAATTTGGTCGCGCAGTATTAAAAATATGGGGCAGCATTAACACAAAAAAACCTCTCGCTTTCTAATTGTTCGTAATAAATTTTTCGTAAAGAAATCGCAAGTTGTGACTATTTAAAGGCTGTGCTTAAGTGAGATGTGAGGTTCTCAGCTGTAGATGTCGATCTAAATCCTTGGAAATTCTGGCACGTACCCACTCTGAGGCATTGGCCAAGAACCGGGTAGGTCAGACAAAGTAAACTACAAAATAGGGGGACAAAATTTCATAATAGGCAAGTTAGAAGCGAAATCGGAGAGACTGAGTGATTTTATTAAAATAAAATTATATGACAACCATCAAAATATTACAATTCAAATTCAATTTGTTTGAAACAAAATGATGCTTAAAATTCTGAATTTAGAGTTCTCATTCAATTAGAACTCTCATTGATCCTAAAAGCGGTGTGGATTAGAGAGCAAACGGGGACAGCCGATATTCTAGTTGACATTAAGTGGAAAAAATGGAGCTGGGAAAGCCATGTAATGCGTAGGATGGATTACCGATGGAACGTTAGAGTTACAGAATGGATACCAAGAGAAGGGAAGTGCAGTCGAGGACGGCAGAAAACTAGGTGGGGTGATGAAGTTAGGAAATTTGCAGGCGCAACTTGGAATCAGCTAGCGCAAGCCAGGGGTAATTGGAGATCGCAGGGAGAGGCCTTCATCCTGCAGTGGACATAAATATAGGCTGATGATGATGATGATGATGATGATGATGATGATGATGATGATGATGATGATGATGATGATCCTAAAACATTTTGGATGGCAGCACTAACCGTCGCTTTGCCCAAGAGTAGAGACACAAAGGATAGTAAATTGGGAACAGTTAAATCTAATCCAAGAATTAAGGCGGAGTGTTTTTCCAAAGTTTGTTTAAGGTAATAAATTGAGAAGAAATTAAAAAAAAGTTCTATGGTCTCATCTTCCCTACACATACGACAAATCGGTGAAGGTACCAGACCAGTCCTGTGTAAATAAAATTTTAAAGGTGTGTGACAGTGTAGCTTACTAATAGCTACTCGATTTATTCTCGTTTGACACATATTACGTTTCCAGGAATACAATAGGCGTTAAAAAATGCGAGGAATCTGTTAGACATTGTTCAGAGAATTTCCGCAGCATCACTTGACTCCGAAATCTTGCAGCTATGGTTAAAGTTGATGTAGTGGGAATTTGAACGGCTTCGCCAACTATCGACGCCTTCACCAATGAATGTGCCGTTTTATTTAGAACTACGGCTGTATGCCCCGGTACCCCGACCAAATGGACATTAGTTAAGTTTCGAGGTGCTAATGATTTTAACACTCGCACAACATGAGTCACTTTGTGCTATGAGCGAAGTACACAAGGACAAAGAATCAGTTACAATGACTACAGAACCTATTGATGGGCTTGATTTACGAAGGACCAGAACGCCGAAAAGTTCAGCAAAAAAGATGGTTACAAAATCTGGAAGCTGAAGGGACAATGACGCAAAATAGTGGACAATTGGCACTCTGAAAGGCACCGTCATCCTCGTCGTCTTTGCTACAGTTATGTGTCTTCTCTTCCAACTTCAGTAGCATTGTGGCAATAGTATCGCCAGATTATATAAACCAAAGGTGAGGAGCACTTAGGAAAAAAAAAAACATTTTCTTGTGAATTCGACTCCAAAATGGCTTGTTTCGATTAATTCCAGGTAATAACAATACGTTAATATC
Source organism: Dermacentor silvarum (assembly GCF_013339745.2). NCBI lineage: Eukaryota > Metazoa > Arthropoda > Arachnida > Ixodida > Ixodidae > Dermacentor > Dermacentor silvarum. Next base: position 215,320,544 of record NC_051156.1, on the reverse strand, counting down.
TGTCACTCTTGAGTGTGTGCTGCCAGAAGAAAAATATGCTTGCCTCAAATGCTAGATGAAAATGTGCTTTGTTATCTTGCAGCGGTCGGGATCTTAGTTGCTATCATGAGCCAGGAGGTCTGCATAATGCCGGGTGAATGCCGGTACAAATCATATTTGCTCCAGACTTGCGTCCTATAGAAATATTTCTTTCAGTGTCCAACCTACAGAGACGCCTGCCGTGATGGTCTGGTTGAGCTCTGTGATTGCATGTGAAACTTGTAATCGCATAAGAAAGCAGGGAGTTCGTATCCAGTCTTATAAAAGCAATAGGCATACAGTGCGGTCCAACTGTTGCCTCAGTGTTCACACGTCCACTGCCTTCCGGACTGAAGTGCTCAAGCAGCCACCGAAGTTTAATTTCGGAGCCACACTATAACTCGAATTCTTTAAGATCTACAATTTTAAGTGCAAACATGTAAAAATGGAGTCGTCTGATTGTGCAACATGCTATGATTTGTAACGCCCTCGGATGACAACGAGCTCGCTAGCAGCCGACGTAGATCCTCGATCCAGATTGAACCGCCATGTGGTAACGAGTTTGCGGATGGAGAGAGAGCTGCCGTTGCGACAGATGTTATGACTGAGCCATAAGTACAAAAAAAGTGAGCTGCCTCAGGCGGAGTGATACATGTGTAGAATTCCTTTTGCCTAGAATTCCAAGTAAAGTTCCGTTGTGGAATTACCTATACACGCGCACAGGTGGAAGTGATACGCCAAATATATAATTCAGACATAAATACACAGTTTGAAAACACGCAGTGCTTCACACGCAACACTATACCCTGTGCGCACTGGGCTAACACTAACGGTAGCTTTCGCAACAGTGCGCGCAGTTGGCAAATCTGAATACAGACGACTGAAATGCGAACGCAGCAACACTCTAGCCTAAATTATGATGGATCGACTCGAGCCGACCTTTTCCCTGCATACCGAATACACGTCGTTCCATGTCAGGCGTTATGCAGCAGCAGAAAATGGCCCCAGCTTTCCCTTATATTTCGAGCTGATATTCGCAGCTCTCGATAAGCAAGCGGGGGCTTTTCTCGATAAATCACGCGGCTGCTTTTCGGTGCTTGGTGCATGTGAGCACACCTGCGCAATCTGGTTGAATGTCCATAGATTATTAAATACACCAACGCATAAATGAAGAAGAAACATTGTAGGGAAGGTGAGAACTCTCTTCTGAAGAACGGTTTCAGTGGCACCAAAAAATCTATTGCTGAAAACTTTCAGTCGAAATTTTCCCCTAAGTGAGACAGCGGATACAGTCTTTCTACGGAAGACATCCGGGTGTTCGCTTACACCTGTCCAGGGACATCTGCACTTATTGACTGTCTAGGAACGATTGTTCTGCATGTTTACAACTTTAGAACTAGTGTCACTGCATTCTTTCTAATTGTTCCTTCTGTTACAAGCATTATGATCACAATAATCATGCCAGAAACCAGGTGTAGCCGCTGTCAGCTACATGCACCAACGTATTTTAAGTACAGATTTAAAAGTATTAAAACCTTTTTATGTATGTTCAGGTTTGCCCCTGCGGACCATATACTGCGTGCCGACTATAGCCCAGTATATGCGGTATATTATCTGTGTGTAAAGAACACCATGGTTGGAGAGTTTCTCGAGGTTGAGTCGTTTTCCTCCTAAAAGGGCTCGTATATGACATGCGCCTAACTTTCCTTTTTGCCACCGGCTAGTGTTCTTGTGTTAATTTTTCTTATTCTCATTATTGTTCTGCTTGGAGAAACATATACACATTACAGAAATACAATGAGGAGAAGATGAAAGGAAAGAACTAAAACAAGGAATAAAGTACTGCGCATTAGAATCAGTCAAAAATTCATCGCAGCTCAGTTAAAGCGCCCGTATAGTCACACGTATAGCGACAATGCGTTTTTATTTCATAGTTTATTTGACATGCATCCCCGCAAGTCCATGCAACCTAATACTTTTGTCGTGCGTTCTGCATCTCCTTGTATAGACCAGAATCAGTAGCGCTTCTAGGGTCATCCATTTTTTCCCCGAAGACTGCGTGCACTGGCGTAAATGAACGAAGGAACAACTACGATAACGCTCAGCCTGCTCTTAAGGCTTGATTGCTGCCAGTGTTCGCTCGCCTTGGCTTTGTCGTCATCTGCCCCGTCATCAAATTAGCAACCCAGCGCAAGCTGTGCCGACGGCTGGCAACTCGGGTCGAGATTACGTGCGCTCGCTACGAACGGTTGTGTAAGAGTAACTGAAAGTAGCGATCATGGTAAGTTTATGCTGAAAAATGAAGCCTTGAAACGGGGGCCTGTTAAATGTTACGTGGCTCAAGACAGAAGAATTTATTTTGTTTAATTGTTATTTTTCAGCTGGCGGATAGTGCTCCGAATGATGGTGTTGTCGTCTCTGTGACTTACTTTGGCGTGTAAGTTCTGTTGCTTTAAGCACTTGCATGTATGCATCACTGGGAGGGGCCTTCGTCCTGCAATAGACGTAATAATAGGCTGGTCATGGGGAATGTATCGCAATTGCCATGTAAAAAGAGTGATACGTGAAGCAGGGCCATGTTTCAGCATGGCGACTGAGGGAAGCAGGGTTAAAGGAGCCATGGAAATTTGTTTAACAGAAATGCGAAAAACTCTGAGCATGAAGGAGCCACATGGAAGGAGAAGCGATCTTTAGAACTATGTTTTTTGAATACCTTATTGTGTTTTCATGCGTAATGCTCAGTTCGGGTATTCTTTTGAGTATTTTCTGATAAGTATGCTGATAATTTTGTATATTCAACCAGCGTTACAACACCCTTTACCGTTTTGTTATGTCACAAGCAATATGCCTGTAAAAACCCGTAAAATTGTGGATAGCTAGTGTAGGGCTCGATGGAGCAATAGGTTCGGAATACGTCATGAGGTCTTTCACCGAACTAATTGTTACATTGTAAAAACTATTCAAAACAGCATTTTGATGCCCTCACCGACAGCTCGTCGACGATAAACATAAATAGAAATCTTCGCTTTTGGGGTTTATCAGATGTCCGTTAGATCTGAAACCCCGATTCCTTCATTTAAGCTTTGTTCTCCTGTTCCATGCAGCGCATCTCCAGCATGACGTACGACTATGGTTAAACGAAATATAAAGAAAAACATCATTACATCTGACAATTCTTAAATGATGCTTTTTTCCAAATCAATATTTAGGCCGCAGGTGAAGATAGCAGTTGCTGCGCTATAGGCTGCACGTATTTTAGGCTCGAAGACACGTTTTAATATTCATGCCTGGGGATTAATCAACCCTGAGCTCTACACTTATGCTGCGACTGATGTCACAAGTGAAATAACGCAGTCCCAGCTACGAGATTTCACTGATTTCATTTTCTTTGCAGATCTGCAGTGTTGATATATAGGGCACTTGGGGGCTATGAATCCTGCGAGCTACTGAGTAAACTACGTAGTGCTATCGCTGCATCGTCCCTATTGGCATTGACGTTGTCAATGTTTGCGACATTGTTTTTTCACCAACCACCTAAATCTCGACGCATCCTCTATTATGGGTATGTCCCATGTTCGACGGTTATCATAATCATGGCCATGTACGCCTTTTTCGTGCCGCCGACGCTGTTTTCACGAGCCTGACAACGGATCATTGCACACAAACACCCTGTCGTCATGTAAAGAACAATTCCTATTCCTATGTGATGCCATATAATGTAATGCTCGTCCGCTATAAGCAATGTTCGTTCTTTCCTCCGAAATACATGCACAGCCGCCTCTGCTATCAGAGTCTGTGTGGAGCGTAATTTCTTGAACAGTACTGTTGTTGCGCGGTAGCTCAGAAATATGTGTAGTATATCTGAGCGACAACTCAACAACAGTGCGCGATAGCTCGCGTTCCAAATGTACATGGCTTCACTGGCATGGGCTCAAATACCAGTGGAGGCAGTTGCATGAGACAGAGAGAGAAATGAGCTTTTATTTTCCGAAATGGTAATCCGAATCAGGGCCTGGTTCACCCTAGGGTTGGGAGGATTGTTTATTCCAGGAACCCTCTGGCTTGGGCTGCCGCTTTGGCTCGGGCTACGAGACGGCGCTGGTCGTCCAGGTCTGCAGAGGAAGGCTTGCAACCTCTCATATTTTAGGGGTGGTATAGATGTGTGTTGAGTTAGGGTGCTCTCCTTGTGCTTCTATGGGGTGCCCTTGTTTGGAGTGGTCTTGTGGAGTGTGGTCTGGGGATTCGTCACGCAGGGAGAAAACCTGGACGATGTTTCGCAGGTTGTCTAGGCCGTCACAGTGAGGGTAAGTGTACGAGTACTGCGTAGGATAGTCTGCCCATGATTATTCCGTAAGCATTGGTATATGTCTGTAGGTGGCTGAGGATGACTCCTTCCTCTTTGCTCAGGTTCTTGTGGGGTTAAGAGTTCGTTCTTCTGCTGAGTCGGTGGGGTTGCAAAAACTCCGAGTAATTTAGGGTGGTGTCATCAACGTTGGGAGCCCGCCTGGTGTGGGATGGCAGAAAAGCCCGTCTGGTATGCTCGCGGGCAGCGGCGTGTGCCGCTTCGTTTCCCTCCATGCCCTGATGGCCGGAAACCCAGTTCTCAAGGAATTTTTCTTTTTCTGCATACTACGGCAATGGCGACGCTGGGGACGACGAGATGACTTAACGACAACAGAAATTATCATTGTGTGTCGTCGATGACGACAAAGGTCGTCGTCAGCGTGACGGAATGGGTGGACGGACGGGACGCGGAAGGACGGACAAAGCAAACCCAACTGCGGTCGCAGTAAAACTATATTGATTCCTTGTCTGTTGTCCCAGTGCTATTGAATGTGTGCTTGTAGGGATGAGCCCAGGGCTGACGGTGAAGCGTTTCGCTTGGCTTATACGCAGCTTTTATGATTGCACCTTGAGCATACGAGTGGGAATGGTATATCGTTCGAGATGGCCACATGCGCAGTAATTTGGCGACGCTCCGAAGGTCAGCTCATGCACGGCGCCGTCGTCAGACGTAAACAATCCGGAATCCAGTTAAGCCGAGCGGATATGACGCCCATGCAGTACCAGGGCTCGCAAGATTGGAGACCTATATTGATGGCGGCGAAATCCACGGGCATAGATTCGATACGACAGGACAAATCTCCAACTAACGGAAGCATGTGTGGCAGTCTGAAATAAAGAGAAAAAGTGACCAACTAAGAGATTTCCTGCCCGGGAGTAATCAAGGAGAAAAAAGTGACATCAAACAATGCGCGATGGATAGGCTAGGGCCTTAGCCCTTCCATAGAGAACAAAATATGCCTGCATTCCCTTAAGGCGCTGATTGCTTGGCCTGTTACGCCTTGCATTTGTGCTAATTTCTGTAATTCAATGGGCCTACGCAAAGTATGAATGGTTGCTCCATGCGGAATTTGACTGTCACGTTTAATAAAGATAATGTAGGGATAAACACAGTATCGCATGAGAAGCTTGGAAACAGGGAGCTTCCTAAAGCTCAATATCTTTATATACAGTTCGAAGAGCTATAACAACAAAAATATCTGAATAAACAAAGATAAATTTATCGAAGGATAGGTAAAGCAAACCAAGCAAAAGTACAGGACGCATAAGACAGAATTTCACGGGAAGATGGAGATTTGAAGTAACCAACCGTAGTCTAACAAAGAATGTTACATGAGCCAACGTTTCGACAAAGGAAATTGTTTTCGTCAGGGCCCCTGACGAAGACAAAGTACCCTTGTGGATACTTTGGCGGCTGCTACAACACATCTTGTTCGACCACTGTTGATCGCTATAGGATATATAGCCACACATTCAAGCTGTAGGTAGAGGAAAGAAATGAGTTAACCAAGTTCACCCACATACACGCTAATATCGATACATCGAAGCTGGATTACACGTAAAAACGAAAAAGGAAAAAAAGGAAGAAAAGGTCCGCACAGCACGGCACGTTGATCATTTGTAGACCTCTATATTCTCTTTCTGGATCAATGTTCACTCTGTCCTACCTTGTTATACTTTCCATCGTTTTTCCCTTCACTGTCCGCGTATAGGGTAGAAAGTCTGACGCTCCTACCGTCAACAGTTTTATCTCCGAACAACGTGCGATGCCCTCCTTAAAATGACTGGAGGGTGCCACGGTCCTCGAATAGTCACTAGGGATATGGGTAGGTAAAGGTCAGCCTAATCAGTTTTGTCGACTGGCTCAAATAAATCGAGTCGACGGTGATGGTTCCAATCTCGACTGCGTCAGCACGTTATTCCGGGAACGTTGCTTGGATGACTCAACGGTTCTGAACGCTATATAACTCTCGTCCGCATGCAACCTGCTGTTGAAGAAGTCATCAATTCCCAGGTTGATTTCGCAGGTCTCCCTTAGTTTACTGTCAGTGTCAATGAGTTGGCATATATTTTATCTGCAAAGTCTTGACTCAGCACGATGAAACAATCGAATTGCAGCCGCAAACTCACTCGGAAGTGATACTATTGGAGCGTGGGTTTCCGCGCTAGGCACGTGGTTTAAATTTTATAGGTGCGTTAGAGAGCTCATGCAGCGAAATTCAAGCTGCATTTGTTCAATCTAGCCTTGGTTAAGTGCCTAGCTCAAAATAAACGCGTAATATTAAATCTGTCGAGCAATGCGTTGTCTGTTCAGATACTCTTGCTTTCCAGGCGAACATAATCTATCACTTGTAATGTAGACGGCGTTATGATGAATTTTCCGAAATAGGAATCAAGATTGGTTCTTCTAAGAGCACAAAATATAAGCTACAAAAATAATTTGCATGCAAGCTACGTACCAATTCATCATTTTCTAGATAATTCTGAATTTACATTAAATTTTGTCGGCAGTCGCTTTTGTTTGTTACTTTGTTCGTTTCAAGCACGAACACCGAATGTGACTACCCGGACGACCGTCAACTGCGGCGTTGTCCATCTGGCGCTTTCTATTCTCGACCGCTGCCTTGAATAAATGTTCCACTGTGTTTGAAACCTTTATAGCTTTTTAGTGAAAAAGGTAAATGCGCCTTCCAAGACCGCAACGCCAAGGTGATTTAAACGCTCGTGTTGATCCTGGCTTCTTTTACACAGACGTATGCAAATCACTAGTCTCTTGTTGATATAAGCTCTCACCAAGTACCCTTAGCACATTATAATTAAAGCAACACGCAACGCGATTTATTTAGCAGCGGGAAACCCGCCGTGGTTGCTCAGTGGCTATGGTGTTGGGCTGCTGAGCACGAGGTCGCGGGATCGAATCCCGGCCATGGCGGCCGCATTTCGATGGGGGCGAAATGCGAAAACACTCGTGTACTTAGATTTAGGTGCACGTTAAAGAACCCCAGGTGGTCCAAATTTCCGGAGTCCCCCACTACGGCGTGCCTCATAATCAGAACTGGTTTTGGCACGTAAAACCCCATAATTTAATTTTAATTTTAGCAGCGGGAAGAAGGCGACCTTCAGATGAGTTGACGACGCCATACTCCTGACTTATGAAACACCGACGAGGCCCGCCAGATCTTAAATAGCACGCGTAAGCCAGTGGGAGCGATTACGGTAATCTCTCAATGAAATTATTCGTTCATCTTCTCGTCATAATGTCCCAACCAAGTGGAGCAGGCAACGACGACGCACCACGCTATAAGTCCAGACAATCCCGCTAAGAACGCGAGGAATTTTTTTTTGTGCGCGACTGGCGAACACTTGATGCGAGCGTACATCAAGCTAACACACCGCTCATAACGGCACTCATAAAGCAGCTCATCCCGAGGCCCGTGCAAGCATCGCCACGACTGCTCGCTTTCGGGATAACGCCACTACGGGATGCCGGCAGCTGCCGTACTAATAACCCTGTTAACAAGAAGGGAGTCTGCCGCACAAATAATGGCGCGGCATTGCTTAAGACGTGGTTGGGAATGGGCAAAACGCTCATACCGGCAGTTTAGGATGCGGGGATTCTCGTGCCGAAAAAACCTATTACAGAACCGGCCTTTGCACATCGTATTCAAGTCGTGCGCAAAGATATTGCAACCGGAAAGTTTTCAGGGTTAGTTAAGTTAGTTAAATACGTAAGGTTTGGCAGGCAGCAGGCATTCTCGAACAGGACGACAAGGCTTTGGGGGAAATTTCATGAGCTTTCGCTCGATAGACGAGTCTTAAAGCGCTCTGTTATAATTTCGCGAGCTTCATCGATGGAATAACAGCAAACATTACCTGTCATGATTAGCGCGAAACTTGCAGTTGTATTCCGTCGGAAGAACTGTCATCCCGCGCTTCATTCACACGATGTCCAGTCATTGGTTTCTTGGTTTGTTTGATTTTATTTCGCATCTGAGTTACCATGTGCTGTTTCACAGCACTATCCCTGTAAAGACTCATCCCCCCTACTCCGTCCTATACAGCATTTTATGCTAATATTTGCTTCATTTTGTTCGAATATATTTAGATGTATTCTTTTCGGTCCCATAAAACCTAACGTTTGAGTATTCCCAACTTACACATACGAGGATATGTATGCAGGCAAACAATCTCCAACTTCTTGTCGTACATCAGACATGCTACTAATATTTATTTCAATAATACTATTTCAACAATTTATTTCATTACCGTAATCTTGCCAATGGAACAAACCAAGTGCCATTACCGAATGAATTAGCTCAACAACAAGCGCGAGGTCGCGCAGCTCGGGCAGGGCAAAAATATCTCATAACTTGAAAAAAAATTATCATATTTGATGAAGTACGTATTCCTACAAAGGGCTGCGATTCAGCAAAAAAAGCAGAAAGCAGAAAATAGAAAGCCAAACTGCAACGACCTGGTAGTTACTCACTCGCAACACAATACCTACGCGGCAAGCAGTTGCGCTTACATGTGGATGCAAGTAATGGATGCCGGAAATGGAACTGAGAAGTGCGGCCGCTGGTAATTTATATACCGGAAACGAGAGAGAGAGAAAAAGGCTTCACAGAATGCGCTGGTGCCGCACAAAAAATACCAGTTCTTGGCGTTTTGCCAGCCTGACACCGGAAGCAACATAGACCGGAAGCACCTCTTCTGTGCAGCTGAAACTGTAATGAAAGAAACTACGATTCCCACACGTGGATGTGGTTATTGTGCTTGTTTCTCTGTTTTCATAGTTAATTTGTTTTCGGAACAAGAGAAATGTGTTTACTGCCTAGAAAAACATTCTTTACGGCTGCTCTGAAGACAAAAAAAAGCATGTACTATGCAAAGATATACCATACACAGTCAGTAGCGGTTAGCACCTGCAACTCTAAAGCTTTACTTTCCTGTCTTTTCTTTTGCCCTTATTGTATTTTGAGCTGTTCTTTAATTGTTCAATATGAACGAACTCGTCTGCAACAGGATACTTCTGCCTTAATATTTAATATAACGACTCTTGGGGCTCTTGGGGCAATTAGGAGTCATTCTGCTGCATATACTATATTTTATATTCTGATTTTTCCTAGGGGGGCTGGCCTCCGACCTGTATTACCTCTTAGATGTTACTCTGGGCACGCATTGTAAAGCATGTGCATTCATTAAAACACACGTTAAGCGCAGGGCGTTTGTACATAAGCGGTAATGATCAAAGAAATTGGAGAGTAATAGCATGGTGTGTGCAAATACGGTTACGCATGCTACACCATAGCATGTCGAAAATGCGCATGCGATGCACGCTATGACGAGTATGTTATGAAAACAGAGCAAGCGTTGAGGTCACGTTAGTATGGTATAGCTAGCGTATTTCTCAACGCGCTCTTATATCGAAGTTAAGCACATTACACGTTATGACATCCGCCGTGGCTACTAAGTAGCCTTGGAGTTACGCTGCTAAGCCCGAGGCAGCGGGATCAAATCCCGGCCGCGGTGGCCATGGGGGCGAAATGCAGAAACGCTCGTGTTCCATCCATTGGCTGGACGGTAAAGATTTCCAGATAGTCAAAATTAGTCCGAAGTTGCCCCAATACGCATGCCTTGAGCCTCATAATCATATCGGGGTTACAGCACATAAAACCCCGGAATCAATTTTTCAAAATTGACACTCATCGACGACTTACATTTCGAAGGCAGCGCGGCGTCGGTGCCCAAAGAGAGAGAAATCATGTATAGAAAGGCAGGAAGGTTAAGCAGAGGAAGTTCAAGTTCGCTGCCTTGAGCGTGGAGAAAGGATAAGGGGATAGAACGAGAAAGATACAGGAACACAAATGGATGTGAAACGCGAGTGCAGTCCAGTGGTAGCCGGCTCCCACTTCGTCCCATAGACCTAAAGACGTTTGGTGTCGGCCAAGGAGGTTGAAAAAAAAATCACCCGCCCTTCTCCTGTTGAGAAAATGGGGGTAAGCGAAGCTTGTCGTGTGTGTATATGACCTGCATGGTGATTTTCTTTCTTTCTCTCTCCCTATCTCTCTCTTTATCTCTCTCTGTCTATTTTTTTCTCTCTCTCTCTTTCTTTCTCTGTTTCTTTTTTCTCTCTCTTACTTTTTCTCCCTCCCTCTTTATTTCTTCCTCTCATTATTTCTTTCTTCCATTCTCTTTCTCCTTCTTTCTTTCTCTGACCTTCGTGGTGACTTCCTTTCTCTCTTTCTTTCTTTCTCTCTCACTATCTTTCTTTCCTTCTCTCTTTCTCTATCTGACCTTCGTGGTGACTTTCTCTCTTTTTCTCCCTATCTTTCTCTCTCTCCTTATTGCTTTCTCTCTTTCTTTCTCTCCTTATTTCTTTCTCTCTTTCGCACTCTCTCTTTCTTCCTCTCCTTGTTCCTTTGTCTCTTTCTTTCTCTCTCTTTCTTTTTTGTCCCTGGTATGTGCCATTGAGCTTGAGCTTTTCTGCACTATCGCCAGGATCGGCCCACTTTTCAGCGTGACACCACCGCCGCCACCACCACCCCCACCACCGCCGGATGGGTGGTGGGGCAAATCAACGGCTCGCCGTTGTCGCATGCGTTTGATATCTCGAGTTGGCTCGGCGTCGTGGTTAGCAGCATCCGCCCGCGATATGCGCTTGCTTTCCACTTCGCGATTTCAACGTGGACGTGTCGTCGCAGCCGAAGCCAAAGTGCCGCTCGAGAAACTCCCGCCGAAAGCGGGCGTTGGCCCCGGCGAACGCGTTCCCGCCGTTGCCACGTTCACGCTGCTCTGCCCGCAACGCCGCCTCCTCGGCTCGCCGTTGTCGCATGCGTTCGATATCTCGAGTTGGCTCGGCGTCGTGGTTAGCAGCATCCGCCCGCCACAGGCGCTTGCGTTCCACTTCGTGATTTCAACGTGGACGTTTCGTCGCAGCCGAAGCCAAAGTGCCGCTCGAGAAACTCCCGCCGAAAGCGGGCGTTGGCCCCGGCGAACGCGTTCCCGCCGTTGCCACGTTCACGCTGCTCTGCCCGCAACGCCGCCTCCTCGGCTCGCCGTTGTCGCATGCGTTCGATATCTCGAGTTGGCTCGGCGTCGTGGTTAGCAGCATCCGCCCGCCACAGGCGCTTGCGTTCCACTTCGTGATTTCAACGTGGACGTTTCGTCGCAGCCGAAGCCAAAGTGCCGCTCGAGAAACTCCCGCCGAAAGCGGGCGTTGGCCCCGGCGAACGCGTTCCCGCCGTTGCCACGTTCACGCTGCTCTGCCCGCAACGCCGCCTCCTCGGCTCGCCGTTGTCGCATGCGTTCGATATCTCGAGTTGGCTCGGCGTCGTGGTTAGCAGCATCCGCCCGCCACAGGCGCTTGCGTTCCACTTCGTGATTTCAACGTGGACGTTTCGTCGCAGCCGAAGCCAAAGTGCCGCTCGAGAAACTCCCGCCGAAGCGGGCGTTGGCCCCGGCGAACGCGTTCCCGCCGTTGCCACGTTCACGCTGCTCTGCCCGCAACGCCGCCTCCTCGGCTCGCCGTTGTCGCATGCGTTTGATATCTCGAGTTAGCTCGGCGTCGTGGTTAGCAGCATCCGCCCGCGATATGCGCTTGCTTTCCACTTCGCGATTTCAACGTGGACGTTTCGTCGCAGCCGAAGCCAAAGTGCCGCTCGAGAAACTCCCGCCGAAAGCGGGCGTTGGCCCCGGCGAACGCGTTCCCGCCGTTGCCACGTTCACGCTGCTCTGCCCGCAACGCCGCCTCCTCGGCTCGCCGTTGTCGCATGCGTTCGATATCTCGAGTTGGCTCGGCGTCGTGGTTAGCAGCATCCGCCCGTCACAGGCGCTTGCGTTACACCAGAAACACAAACATGTAACCAATAATTGAGAAACGCTTCAATACAGCGTCGGGATTAACCCAGTGCTAAACACCGGGGCCTCACGTTTCAGCTTTGTGCTTAAGTTTGGGTGGAATCCGAATAAGTTGGGTGACCTTTATGTTGATTGCGAACGTAAAGTTGCACGTCAGCGTTCGAGTGCGTCCTTCACTGTTTCGTACGTGATAGTTGAGCTGTTCATTCATAATAATAATGACCTCATTTTAGAGAGACGTGCCACAAAGATGAGAGCGCGATTCCCTATTCGCGCCCACGTAAAAATAAGCGTTCCCGCCAAATCTTTCTGCTTTGCTTAAGGCAGGGCAATAAAATTGCCTTCGAAAAATTACTCATAGTGCTGACCAATCGTAGCTCGTGCACACGGATACACTAATTATGAAACAAATGTCTTTTTCTTTCTGCGTTGTCTCATGGCGTGCATGTGTTATCGCGCCCACTGAATGAGCGGTAGGAGCACGTCGCAAGTGAAATCTATCAGTGCAGGAATATTTAGCCACTTCACTACTAGAAAGAGAGTGACACCCGGTCATAATGCTTTTCGAAAGGTGGCTATAGGTCTGGCTTGTTGCTCACTCAGCACGCACGTCCAGACCAAGGGGACGACGCGTAAAACGAACGACCGCTTACTTATTAATGAAACGACGGGTGGGTCCATCGAATCCAAGTTGCGAAGAATGGTTCTAACGAAGTACGTAGTTTAAAAGGAATGAAATTAATACTTTCAGTCACGCTTCTCAATAAAATCCTGAACGACACAACGAGAGAATGTCGTTTAAGTTGTCAGTCTGGAAGTGACATTCGTACTGCGGAAATATGCATCCACATCTAGACATTAGCGTGAAGCTTCAAAAGCGTCATTTTGTTTGTGTGGTTCCAAAGTGTGTGTCCTCAGAATATTGTCTATTTGCTTTATGGGGAACCTGCCTCATAATCAGAACTGGTTTTGGCACGTAAAGCCCCAGAAAGGAGAAGAAGAAACATCGCGCGAGGTACAAGTGTAAACACTGACGGCACGTACAGTGCAATGACCTTTCTGAGAGACAGCGCCCTGGTGTCGCCTGGTCATCGCCCCCGTTTCGAGTCGGCGCTTTCGTCGCTTCTGATATGGGACGTTAACGCGGTGAGGAAATCTATGGCAACGGCCAAGCGTGGCGTGGCTGTGGGGTTACTGGCCTCAGAGAGCACGAATGCTAGACAACTGTCTTCTTTCTTTCTTTCTGTGTGCTTACATTTTGATTTGAGACGCCGATTATGACTGTGGCAGACTGATCCAACACTGTTTCAGACTAAATTATAAAACTAAAGAAATTCGGCTTCGATTTTTTATAGGCACTCTGCGGTGGCTCACTGGGTATGGCGTTCCGCTGCTGAGCCCAAGAGCGAGAGTTCGATTCTTGGCAACCGCGCACCGACGTTGGTGAACTGCAAATGCAAACACGTACGTAGGTGTAGGCGCGCGTTACAGAATCCAAGGTTGTCGAAACTCATCCAGAATTTCGGCATGTTAAAGTTTACGATTTGATTACATTTTTACAGCCCCTTTAATCTGACATTTAATCATAGAAAAGCCAGTGCCATCAAGGTCCTCTGAGTGAAAAGGTGTATATGGAAAGATCGCTCTATTGGACTACGCTTTAGTCATATTAGCATAGCTGTCTTGTATAAGTTATAAATGTAGTACGGCGTTGGAATCTTTATGAACGCCTTGTCAGAACATTTTCTTCTTCTATTGGATCAGCCATTGGCCCAGATGGCATTACTAAACTTTAGAAAGGCAGAAAGTGGGATTTGACAATTTATTTTTTACCACAGCGTGCTCACGGCGCTGAAAGCTAAAGGTACGCTGTCTCTTGCGTTATCGAAAAAATATAAGCCCAATGGAGCTGATGTAGCTAAAATTATCTTTGGCGTCATCCTGGTTTACAGAAAGCACGCTCGACGTTTATTAAAACACGCAGAATTCATATTGAAAATATAATTGCGTGCTCGATATTACACATCATTCAGTGGCTTGCCGTCGGTTCTGTACGTGTGTGTCAAAGGCCTGCTTCTAAGAAAATCGGCGGCAATCATATGTGGTGAGCACAGGTAGAAACGCGCATTTCACTTTCTGAACTGAAGCCAACGTCCTAGCTGGACTGCGGAAAGTGCGTAAAGCAATCCAAGTTCTGCTTGGAGTGTAGAAAGTGTTTCTTATCTCTTTCTTTTTTCTTCATTGTTGTTTTTTATGTGGAAGAAATAATTACGTTCTTTTTTATTTTTTATGTGTCTTGCTCTCGAAGACGTCACATCAGTAAGCGTATACCTTGCTGCAATAGGTAATCACGTAGGATAGGGCAACGTTGGGGAGCGCTAATTGTAGTTCTAATGGTAAGAGTGAGAAATTAAAGCGAAAGTGAATGAAAAAAATAAGAAATTCAGTGGAACGAGCGTGTGGTTCGCTACCCTACACTAGCAGTAAGGGAAAAAGGGAATGGAAAAGGCTAAGGTAGTGAGAGAAGTAATTCTTTTAACACGCATGAGGATGCCCAGGGAGACTATAAATTGTCGTTCAGGCTTCAAATGGAAAGTTCGAACGTAAAACTAAAAAAAAAAAAATTGCAGTTTCGTTCGATAGGCGAATCAATGATAGCGATAGCAAGGTTATAGAGGTAAGGTAACGATAGCAAGGTAACGAAGGTCCGTAGTTTTATCGGCCCTGTTAATGGCAGTAAACATTCCTTCACTAACTAAACAAGCGCGATGTCACGCGCGCCCTGGAAAACATGAACAGACCTTTTTCGATGACCGCGATCATTCGCTCTCACAGCGCTGGCATGATAAGGGACGCCGGCAGATGAGAGCGAACGCTTCATGCTGCCGCTCGCTTCCCGTTTTCTCCGGAACTCTGGCTAAAGGAGGAGTCGCGCGCTCTGCTCCCTCAGTGGACGCTCGATCACGTGGCCTCCAAATTGAGCATGCGGGGCGATGGCGCGCATAAGAGCCACCAACGTCCTTGGCTCACCCTCGGACGATTGCACTCGCACCGCAGCATAGGGCACACGCGCCGCTTATTCTTACTGCCCTCAGACTTCACGCGGAACATCACGGCGACGACAAAAAGTCACCTGGTGTGTCCATACAATTTCTATCGTAATAAAGACCTCTCAGCATGAAACATTCTCGTATTGCTGCACCCTGTAGCGTGTAGCACTCTTCGGTCTACAAGGTGCAAAACATAGTTCCTGCTTTTTGCATTCGGTCTAAGCATGCACACTAAACATTTTAACACCCTTAAGGGTGTAAATCAGTTTGTCGCCAGACGGACACCCTAAGGGTGCTGTTTCCTACACCCTACAGTTGGGGTGCTATTATAGCACCCTAGAGGAAGGGTGTCCAGCAAAAATTATGAAGGGTGTTAGGGTGTTAGTCCTCATTAACACCCATTTTCATAGGTGTTGAAAGGGTGTACACCCTTTATTTCTACAGTATAGGGATGGCAGGCTCAGCTGTACATACCTTGAATTACGACTATATAGAGCGATCCAGGCATAACTCGTGTGTGCCAGAAGGTTCAAGTTCAGCTACCAAGCACGGTGTCCGATAGCCAAGCTTGAAGTTTCGATAGGCATACACAACATTTATACGTGTGGATGACAATAAATATTAGTAATTCAGGGCCAAACCTGTCTTCACTGCACAAATGCAACCTAGCAAACTATAACTTCTGAGCGTGTATATCTACATCAATGGTTATTACGCTTTACATATCCATATAAAATGTAATACGAACCAGCAAGACATATATGATACTGCATTTTCAAGGAAAGTAAATATATTTATTCCGTGCTAGAATACATAACTACATAATACATACATAACAACCTAAAATTGCAATCACCAAATACATTTGTAAGTACATGAAAATTTACATTTCCTACAAAAATGTTTTTTTAAATATAACTGATCAAATCTGTCCTATATACAGGGTGTTTCAGTCAACTTGGGACAAACTTTAAAAAGATGCAAATGCTCCGTAGGTGGACAGAACCAAAGTAATATTGTTTGCCGTCGCTTGGGGATACTCAGACTATTTTTTGTACTCCGCCTAATTAGACTTAATTATTTATTCAACTTCTCAACTATTATAATTAGATGACAAGTGTCAATTAGAAGATTGTATAGAGCAACATGAGAAACTCCCGATACAGCTTTCTGTTGCTCAATACGTGCAACACAAGTGTTTTTCCGAGCGTGAAAGATGCCTGCGAATACACATAAAGTGCCTCGAGCGGCCAGTCGGACGAGAATTTTGCGTATATTCACGGGCTTCTTTCACGCTCGGAAAAAACCATTTTATGTTGCACGTATTGAGCAACAGAAAGCTGTATTGGGAGTTTCTCATGTTGCTCTACAATTTACTCATTGACACTTTTAATCTAATTATAATAATTGAGAAGTTGAATAAATAATTAAGTCTAATTATCGAATTAGGCCGAGTACAAAAATAGTCTGAGTATCTCCAAGCGACGGCGAACAACATTACCTTCGTTCTGTCCAGCTACGTAGCATTTGCATTTATTTAATGTTTAGCTTAAGTTAACTGAAACAACCTGTATATATGGTAACCCTAGAACAGCCTGCTTGGTGCCACTTAAAGGAATAAATTTTCAATATTAAATTTCAGGTACAAAAATTCTAGTTTTGGTGGCCTTGAAAAAAATATATATATTGCAAAGGTCAATTAGGGAAGTACATGAAATGCACAGCAAGCACACAAGAAACACACCCTGTTATTTTGTACACCAATGTCATGGCAAATCATTGTGAAAAGCTGATTTGGAAAGTCGATATAAAGCTTGACTGGCGCACATTTTTGATATACTGAAACGCCGTATGTTTCACACATCAACTTGCTTTAAATAAGGTTTGATCCAGGAGCATCAAGATGAATTTTCGCTCCTCAACAAGATTCCTTGAGCAAGAAGTTTTCCCACCTGAATCATTTTTTTTTTTCAAATGTAAATAGAGTTCTCTGAGCTAAAATGCTGTGTAGCAGATTTTCCAATTACAATTCTGGTTTCCTTAAATTTTGTAATGCGAAGGCAATGCATGGTCTGTTGTAAAATATGTTGCTTGAAAATGTTTTTTTTTCCTACTGCAAGACAGCCTAAATATGCCAGATGTATTACTGTTTAGGTGCGAAGTGCCGTATCAATGGCAGCCTTATAAAAACAAACCACTGTTCATTAAGGTACTCTACTGGCCACATGCGGATGATAGATTGCCAATTTCTAAATTATTTGTACTTGGTGCGATAATGGAAGATTAGGGCTTTTACATAAATGAGCAAATAATGTTTATTAAATCAGCCATACTATAGTTAATGAATGAAGCTTCAAATGTGTGAGTTCACATTTTTTAAACACAGACCATCATGCATCAGCCAGTAATGCATAAATAAATGTTAAACATCATGCTTAATATTTTCCAACAAGAAATGATTGTATCAAACAGTATAAAAGTATTAAACAGCATATATTAGTTGATTCAAATTAGAATAAAGTGTATACATTTGAGCTGCAAAATTCTATAGTACAAAATTATAGTACAAATTCTATTGAGTACAAAATTTATACAGGAAATCACCTTAAGCTTTCATAAAAGCGAGAATACTGTTCACGGTTAACCACAAGGAACAGGGACCCTATTGTCTGAGCATCTTGACCATAAGTGCAGGAGATGGCTGTGCTGGAATCCTGCTTCCTGCATTAGCAGAATAACAGAATCATGAGAGTTGACTCTACATTTCATTACGATCCTATACACTGCAGTGAATTTGATAAGGCAACAAGCTTCTGAAAACAACACCCCTAATTATTGTGACCGAACACAAGGCACAGCTCAATTGGGCAAAAGTTCCAGTTTTCAAATTTAGAAACCGCGATCACTAAGTCATCGTGAATACAAAATGGCATAGAAGCAAAAATGAATATACAGTAGCTTTTTCACTTTGGAAAATAAGAGCATAAAATGTAGACTCTACCAACGACATCTCTTAGCAATGGGCATTTCTCCAGGAGCATGGATGTGATTGCAATATAAAACTCACAATATAAAATCTGCAATGTAGTTGTGCATTACACTTCAGAAGCACTGCAGCAGAAGACTTCATGGGAGAAGACACAATAAGACTGCTGTGCTCAAGGCATGAGAATTGTTTTGAATGCAACATTCATACACTCCGAGACGAAGAGCACTATTGTACAGAGAGAGTGCACAACAGACGAAAATAACGAAACCCCCAACTGCATTCTCACCTGCCCTGCATTACAGTAGCAAAGCAGTACTTGCATCTAGCTCAACAATGTCCAACTCTCCACTGCAGTCTATAAGGCCTTATCTGTATACATAGTTATTTTTATTTATTGTTGTATATTTCTTTACTGACTGAGTAAGAATCAGTGTTTCAGCACATTTCGCTAGAAAATATGGAACGTCCTTCCAACTATTTTTTGCCCTTGTTGGCTAGGCAATACGCTGAGAAGTACTATTCCCTTATATATACTTACAATCCTTCCTGATGCTCCGAATTTCTACTTCGTGCTCTGAACAGTGACGTATGTCCTTCTACTCAGTTTATGTTGGCTTCCTACAATTTACGTGGTCCTTCATATTGTAGCTGCCCAACTAGAGCCTAAAATTTCCTGCTGTCTCCTAAAAGCACCATCTTTATTGGACAACATATCCTACGTTCCCTCTCACTGTGGGGGAGTTTATGTAAGTGCTGACCTATTTACTAGACCGCAGTGCCACAACTATTTCTCATCCTGTGTTTCCACTACATGCATGAGTCACAATGGCTGCAAATTGGCTCCCTGCCCCACCCTCTCCGATTCCAGGTCACTCTCTCTCTCCTAAATCTACATTTTGTCACCTGGAGAATATCCAAAAGCATTGCATCCTCATGAAAAGTGCTCCTGTTAATCTTTTTTTTTTCTCTTCTCCTGTAACGACTGTGTTAAATCAAACATGCTTGCGAATTTCATGAGCAGCTCAGTAAACAAAATAGGCACATGGTTTGCTGAAAAGAGGTTTTCAACTACCATAAGAAGCCACGGTTTCTTGCAAATTCTTCAATTCCCTTGCAGTCTTGATAGCAATCTAGCACATTTTCATTTTGACACTGTTTTCAAAACAATAACAGCCGAAATTTTGAGGTTGCGATAATTATGTGATAATTAAAGGTAGAGGAGTTTGACGCAATGAGCAAATAAGAATCGTATTGCAGAGGGTAAACAAATACTCTTTTTCCGCAAATAAATTGGTAGGAGGAGGGTAACTTGAACTGAGCACTGAATGCACAATACAGAACATGATGCTGAAATGCCCCAATCTCTGAATATCCTTGCACAAAAAAAAACTTCATTATGAAAGGCAATGATGAAATTGCAAGTATATACTTCATAGTGGTCATATCTGCAATGTGCACTGTGCCATCGGTAATATCTAAAAACTGCATACATACAACTGCACAAAATATGAACCTAAGGCTATCAAAGGAGCCTCACAGTATTAAATGGAAACTTGTTTCAGAATATTCGACTACACGCTTATATTTACTTACAATGTTGTCTTGTCTGAAGGCAAACATAAGTGGCTTGCCCCTGATGGGTTTCTGATGGAGAGCCCAAAGGCTGCGAATTGTGAGGCTGTCATCTGGATGACCTGCAAGAAATGACATTTTTAGTTTCACATAAACAAATGCTACCAGAACGAGAGACAAGATCACTGGCAATAAAGGTGATTTTGGTTGGCAAGAGAAAAATCAAAGTATGGACTCGGTACAGCTTACTGAGAAAAAAAAAAGCCTCATACCACAGATGTTGCAGTGAAAGTTCATTGCATTGAAATTTCCACACACATGTACTTTTGCCTGCTCATACACTGTTGCCAGTGCTGTGCCAGCGGTATTTCTATTGTTTAATATTTCTTGTAGTGCTCACTAAGCTTATTACCAGCTATGAAAGCGGCTAAGTTGAATGTAATGAGTAATCTTAGTGCCACATTGCAAATATATACTCGATCACACTAGTGACTTGGGCTACTATGTTGGCAATAAATAGTGTGAATGAAGCAAATTTCATTAATTATTGTTTCCTTCCCCTTTCTGGCCAAACAGCACCAGAGAGTTGTACAATTCAGTGGCAAATCCGTGGTAAATGCAAGAGGAATGCGTTAGAATGTCGCAACTCCTTGCAGGTCTCAAATCCATTATTTAAACCATGTTCACCAAATTTGCAAAGTGTTGTTCAACAAGTCACTTTACACAAGTCCTGCCCTTTCGAGGAGCGAAGTCTTACTCACACACACACGCACACCTGCACCACATGACTCGCTTTCAACAATTTACACACACAAATACGCTTTTTTTTACACTTTGACACTCCTACTGAGAAAGCATTAAAAAATTTATTGGACTCACTGCAACCTTCTCAATTAAACCTACAGCTAAAACACATTTTCGAGTCCAAGGGCATGCCTTATAAATTCCATTTCTACGAATTATAATTGGGCTATAGAGGACAATTTTCGAAGGGCATGAGAACCACCCCAGAGAGACCTAAATCTTAGCACTTCATATCTTCAGTAAAAGCTGCTTAAACCAATTGCTATATGCGGAATATCGCAAATAACCAGCTATTCACAATTTAAGCAGTTGTCTCCTTGAATTCGGGAGTGTTACGTGTCAAAACGACAATTTGATTAAGGGGCACGGGATAGCTGGTGACTCTGGATTGATCCTGACCCCTAGGGGTTTTTCAACGTGCCCCCAATGCACGAGACACGGGCGTTTTTGCATTTGTAGGCAAAACATTTTTTGTGCGGGCGAAAAGGCGGCAGCATTTCGCCCGCCACCGCCTCATAAGCAGTTGCCTACTTCAAGGAAATGTGGGCTAACCCAAGGTACACGTTTCACGATCGAAATTAGTGTAATCGTGAAACACACTTTCCCAAATTCTTATTCATGTATTTATGCTGTTGATGAAACGTTTATTTCACAATAACAATCAAGCAAGTGGATTCATAAGGGTAGAGGAGGGAAAAAGGAGGAAACTTACACCTTCCACTGGTCCTCCGGCGCCTCCATATGTTCCAGAGTGGCTCGACACCAAACTCGGTTTTGAGGGCGGGGACAGCCGCTGCACCAATTTTGAAGAGGTTTATTGCGTGTTAAAACTACCGACTTTATTCAATACACACACACACACAAGCACGCGCGCCCCCGCAAAAAACTCACAAAACACGTACGCGCGCGCGCGCGCACGCACATACATAGCACTCACAAAACACGCACACACGCAAAGTACTCACCAAACACGCACGAACGCACGCACGCGCAAGCACATACAGACCCACATATAAGCACGCGCGCGCACGCACACATGAAAAGCACTCACACAACAGGCACGCGCGCACATACAAAGCGCTCACAAAACACGCACGAACGCACGCACGCGCAAGCACATAGAGACCAGCATACAAGCACGCGCGCGCGCACGCACACATACAAAACACTAAAAAAAACATGCACGAACGCACGTACACAGCGCTCAGCAAAAACGCACGGACGCACACGTAAAGCGCTTACAAAACACGTACGCGCGCGCTAACACACACCACACACACACACACACACACACACACACAAACGGCGAGAGAAAGATAGCCCAAAACACGCTGAAGAAGGCGTCCGGCAAGCAGCAGCAGCAGTACGCGGGCGCGCGAAGGAGAGCCATATTGCGCCGGTACTTTCGAAAGGCGAAGCCAGTCGCCACTTCTTTTTCTACTCGACACAAAACGAACGACCGTGCTATAAGCCGCGCTGAACTCGCAAGAACACCACATTTCCCATAGTTCAAGCGCTCAGAAACAAAGCGGGATTATGCAGGCGCACCACGCCCGACGTGGCCACAGAAACGTTAGTCACACGGGGGCAATCGAGGTAGCCATCTTGCTTAGTCACACGGGGGCAATCGAGGTAGCCATCTTGCCGTAGTACTGCGTGCAACTGCTTTTGCGCTTACATTAGTGAAATATGCTATCGGATCACAATGAGATAATTCTACAGCCAACAATAACACGTAATCAAATAAAGAAACACCAAATGAACGGACACTTGCCTGAAACTTTCCGTACTGACAGTAGTACACCGACCGCCGACACCGGGCACGTTGCAACTGCTCGTATCTGCTTCCGTGGATCCATCTTCCAGCG